>NC_089814.1:9968203-10270703 GCF_029633855.1 Hoplias malabaricus
GCTGTTGTGCTGCACTGGTTGAATATACGGAGGTAGGCTGGGGGACGTCTGTGTTTACACAACATATTGGGTTGTACATTTAAAAATATTTAAAACTGGACATCAGGCAAAACATCATGGGACAGAAAACAGCAAGCTAACAATTCTTTCTTTTGACCTACAATAATTCTGTTTCAGTTTCATGATCTAAGATTTTCCCCTGACTTAGGAGTCTAGCTTTTACTGTTTATCAGAATAAGTCAGTTCTGTAACCGGCACAGGTCTACACATGAGTTATTTGCACATTTATGGTCATAACACAAAACAAATAAGGTAAAGGATGTGCATTCATTTGCAGTATTAAGTTCTTAGCTCAGATGCAACATATATTAAACATAAGCTGTTTCCTTTTATATTTTAGAAGCATTTTGCCTTGTCCTCATGCAGATATCTCAACTCAGCCCTGCGTAAGTGATGAGGAAAGCATTTAATGTTTAATGTTGAATCCAGAGAAAATATGCAATCTCATCCAGATCCACAGGATAATCAGTGAGATGTACAGGCTCCTTATTTTCATATCTCTCTCCCTTATAGCTCCTCCAGTGACCTGCTGGCAGATAGATATCCCTCTCTTGCTTGCCTGGTTCCAGCACCGGTGCCACCATTAGGTCATCTCCTATTAAAAACTGTGAGTCAACCCTGTAAGCCGTCTCGTCACCAACAGCTATCCACCATAAAGGACGGATGATGGGGTCGCCGGTATTTAGCACTTCTCCTGCAAGCTCCAGAACTCTGGGGGCCACCAATGTTTCATGAAGAGCAGTGAAGCGCTGGGCAATAGCCACCACCTCAGCATCATATTCCCATGGAGGAATGGAGAACTCTATAGAAGGCATGAAGGCACACAGCTCCAGCCAGCGGATGTAGAGCTCACGGTCTGGGAGCTTACCGTTCCCATATGTGCGGTTTGGATAAGCATTGCCTCCAACCATATCTGGCAAGATGAACTGGTAGCCCAAAATGCTGTTAGTGAGAACAGTGGGAATGATAGACTTGAGTCCAAGCTCATGGCCCCAAACAGAGTCGCGGTCAATGAGGCGGAAGAAACAGGAGATGTTCTGGGAGCCATAGCCTGAACGAAGCTCGGCACGGTCATTGAACGGGATAGCCATTTCGGTGTAGCGTCGGGTAAATGTGCTGGGGTCTGGGAGATGAACTTTTGTTCTGAAATTCCAGGGGAGATAGCTAGTCTCACCAGCATCCAGTTTAAAGGAGGATATGCCATATTTGGAGCGGAGAGCACGGAGATTCGATGTAAACCAATTCCGAGCTTCTGGGTTAGTGAAGTCTAAGACGCCACCAATGCCATTCCACCAGCGTACCAGGGCAGGAAGCTGTCCAGTTGGCTCCATCACAAAAAGACCCTTCTGAACACACAGACCAAAGTTAGCTGAGTCATAGTTCACGAAGGGGTGCGTCCATAAAGACACCAAAAAGCCATCTGCCTTCAGCTTCTGGAACATGCCAGAGGCATTGGGAAATTTTACCGGGTCCAAATCAAACTCCCCATAACGACTGGTGTAGCGATCATCTAACTCTAAGTGGCTACAGTTAAAACCGTGTTTGCGGATGTTTTCTGCATAACGTAAAAGCTTCTCCTGGTTGATATCTGTTTTGTGTGCAGCCCAGGTGGACCATATAGGATAGCGGAACATGGCTTCTGCTGGAACTTTGTTTGGTTTTTGAAAGTACCTGCGAACCATGACCTTGTGGATTGAGGTTACATCTGGTCCCACACATACACGGTAGCTAAGTTCAGCATACGGTGATTTGCCAGGCAGAGGCTTGTATGGGCTATCCTGGTATCGCGCCTGGAAGTACAAATTCTGTTCTGTATCATTCCAGCCCAGGTGGAAGGGCACAGAATCATTGATCTTAATAGCAGTAGCATTGGATGAGAGCCAGTAGCGCTCCAGAATTCCCCCAAAGTCATGGCGGTTAGAATATACGTCACCTGTGACGAAGGGCTTGGGTGCCTGCTGGCCTGTGATGGCAATAGGCCAGTGCTGCACAGAGCTCTCTGCGCCTCCGTACCAGTAGGACTCGTTGTAGGCCATGGCGTGCTCCACGGGTCGGTCCGACTCCAGCTCCTCCCAACGCACACGGTAACACATCACTGTCTCTTTGGGCTTCACCGTCATGATAAAGAAATTTATTCTCCCGGCATTGGACCGTGAACAGCGTAGGATCACACCCTCCTTAGAACATGAGTCCAGATCAAGTGTTCCAGATCTGAAATTCATCATTAACATAATCACTACCCTTTCTTATGTCCTTCATTTTATATTCAGTTAAGATTTGATTCAAATGTGTGTTCTTCACACACAACAAACTGAACAAGCACTTCAATGCTATACACAATTATTTTAAAATGAAAATGTGTGTGTGATATATGTGATCTACATGGGGTATAAATATCCTTACAGTTTGAAAAGGAATTCTGTTCTGAGGTCTGACATTTGTTGTGAATTGAAATGTTATGTGAACAAAGTGGAAATTCTCTGTTTACATCTATAATAGATTTAGATTTCTTTTTTTTTAATATAGGAATCATCACAGCTTTACTTAACCATATAATAAAAAATGCACAGATATTTATTTGATTTTATTTATTTTTAAAAATGAAAATTGTAAGCATTTTCATAATTAAACAGTTATTGCTTAATATATTCTCACTGTAGGTCTACAGCTTAAAATGCTCTAATTTAGAAAGGTTCCAGTGCTTAAAAACATATAACATTATATATAAATATATAACATTTAAATAACACATTTCCAGAAGTTGGGACATTTTTTAAAATTCAATATAAATGATTTGTTCATTTTGTTGAAGGTATATTTAACTAATTACACTGAAAAATAAAATCATCTGACCACAGAACATGTGTCTACTGTCTTTTGGACCATCTGAGGTAAGCTTGGGCCAAGTGAATTCAGCAGGTTTTCTGCAGAAAATTAATATATGACTCTTTGTTTCAAGGTGCACTTTTTGATGTTGCAGAGGAGTGTTAAGTGAAAATGCCTTTTTTTATTTTTATTTATTTACATTTTTTTTTTAAGAACTCTGAAACCAATTTGCTGTATATTTTCACAATAGTATGAATGCAACATGGTGAAAGACACTAATGTTTAGGGCTCTTTAAATGAGATTTGTTCTTTTTTTAACCCTTTGAAATTATTCTCACACTTGGCTTGCAACGTCTGAACCTCTGATGAATTTTATATTCATGTTTATTTTCTAGATATGTTGCAACTACAAAATTACAAATCTGTTTATATTTACAAAAGCCAATAAATCTGTTCAAGCAGAACTCATATATGAACTCCTTTGCACTTTTGTACTTAAGCCTAATCAAAGGTGGAAAAAGAAAGAACAAATAACAGATTATTCTGGTTACTGCATTTAAAAAAGGGAAATGATGGAAATGATGTTTGTATGCCATTTGACTGCATTTTGTACCAACACCAACCTGAAAGCCATCTTGAAGACGATGCCCCCAGCTTGGTTCCGGATGAGGAAGCCATCCTTATTGAGATCCAGCAATTCTGTCTTCAACAGATCTGCTTTGCGAAGCGAGGCTATGTAATAACACCATGCTGTAACTGCAGCTATCACCAGTACCAGGCCCAGAACTCCAGCACCTACCAGTGGACGGCTCTCCTTGTTTATTTTCTTAATCGGTACACCAACAGTAATAGTGCCTCCCGCTCCTCCAGGGACTACCTGATACATTGTGTTTCTCTTCCTTTCATTCACCTGTAATAATCTCTACTTGTGGTTAATAGGTCTGACAAGAAAATGACTAAACAGTGCACTGTGCATAATAATACAAAGTTAATAATGCCAGTTACCAAAGTGGTTATGAAATGGATCCTTTTACAATGTGTTTTTGTTCCTCATTGATTTGATTAATTTCTGTCATAATCCTTTATAACCTATGAAAGAAGAGAGAAAGAAAAGACATATTAAATATCAAAGCTTAGGCTTATTTCTCTAAAATTGTGTTAGGAGTTAACTAACAAAAAAGCAATCTAAATAAAAGTAACAGTACAAACATAGTAACATTGACAATCATTTTTTTCACATTATATTAGGGATATATTGGAACTATCCCAAAACCTAGTGAACTGTGTACATAGTGAGCCTTTTACATCATGGTGTGCATGCTCCGGACATGTAGGCTGTCCCAGTTCTTAGATACCTTGAACATGCTGCCTACTGAGATACCTTAATCTGGCTTAATTTTAAGGCAGCATCAAACCCTCCCTCAGCCACTAAGGCAATTAAATTCGCAATTAAAACAGGGAACAGCAATACTGACTTTTTTCTTCAAGTGGAATTCTTTTTTCTTATATATTGACTCACTTTCAACTCTGCTGGCTGACTTAAAGAAGATCTAAGCCTAATCACTTCCAGTCAGTTAATATTTGTGTGTGTGTGTGTGTGTGTGTGTGTGTGAATGCATGGCTTTCTGGGGGTGCTGTTGTAATTGCTATTAGTATTGTATCATTGTTTTCATCTTGAGAAAGAAAGGGAAAAAAAAAAGGAACAGCAGATTGAACACACTGAAGCAACACTAACAGCTGGGTTTAGTAAATACCAGTCACGTGCAGTAAGTGGGAACAAGCAGTTATGCAATCACTCTCTAACTAGAGTTCCTCAATAATCTGCCTCATGAGGATAGATAATTAGGGCTGGACAATATGACCAACATATATATTATGATATAATATATGATACGGTGTAAGTCGGAACATACGTACATACTGTACGTAAATAACATACTGTAAGCACTTATCCTATCCTAACACCTATCCTCCTCGGTCCCGAGCCGCGTAACCGTGTATTCTTCCGCCGCGCCGCACCAAACACGTTACAACGTTTACGACACAAAATCACTTAAGTCGAAACAAGGCTTTATACAGTAAATGGGAGATGTGTCGTAACCACGTAACATCGTAACTCGGGACTGATGTAACCCGAGGACCTCCTGTATTTCTCAATTTTGGAAAATATGATGCAATTCCGATATCGGTATGAACAGTATTAAATCCACTGGAAAACTTCCAAAAACAAAACAGATACATGACATCAAAATCAAAACATCATAAACATGCTGGCTTATTCAATATTTATATTTTTAAACAAAATTTTAAACAGTGCGCTGAACTGAAGACAGTGCCCTGTAATTAACATCAGTCAGTGACAGATGTTGTGAATAATATGTGTTTAAAAATCATATAATTGTTAATGAAATGTTTTATTTTGCGATATATATATATATATATATATATATATATATATATATATATATATATATATATATATATATAGAGAGAGAGAGAGAGAGAGAGAGAGAGAGAGAGAGAGAGAGTGAGAGAGTCACTTTAACCAGCCCTAGTTACAATGCTATCTACTTAACCAGCAGCCTATATATATATATATATATATATATATATATATATATATATATATATATAAAATACATGTCTACGAATCAGTGAACAACGTGAACAGGAATGTAATGTGTAGACAAATCCTGTGGGAATGAGACGGTTATGGTGTGGTCAAAACTAAGGTGTTAGATCAAGATAATAAAGATTTGTTGTTTTAGTAGTATTTATTTGAGAAAATGTAGAAAAGTCAAACGTGCAAATGTTGTTTGTATTCCCACTGGGTTACAGAGTTCATTATTAAAACAGGCCAAACCACAACACTGCCTGGGGGCAAAGAAGAGGCACATGACATTTCAGAACGAAGTCAAGTGGTTTAAAATGAAGAAAAGAATGAAAAAGTGTGAAAACTTCAAAATAAGAAACAACAAAGACTGTAAAAAAAAGGTGATTGTGGTCCCAAGCAACAAAACTTTCTAGCAAATGTCAGTCCTTAAAAACATCTTATTCTAAGAGAGAACAAAAAAGGCCAGTAAATAAAACTGATGAGGTTAATCACCCAGGCAATTAGACACAGACACACACAGAGCTTTTTCACTGTAGTGAAGAGACTACACAGATTAGTCCTCTGTGCTGCTTTTATTAACTAGCCTCCTGCTGGGTTAATATTCAAAGGAATCTGAAAATCTATAAACCAGGACACAGCTCTGAATTCAATACCACACAGCTAGAATCAATGCTAGGTTAACATTTAAGAGATTAAAAACACACCTTATCAGGAATTTTCATAAGATTTGGCTCTGAATTTCAAGCTACCTTTATTGCCAGGCAATTTACGTAGTAAAATCAATTCTCAGCATGTGTTAAAAATTTGACACATCTGACCAGCTGCTTACCTACAACTTTGAACACCTCTGAGCGAATTACATGTTTCCTTTTTCTATGTGAAAATATGTAATCACATTCACTACAGGGAACTGCCATTATTCTCCAAACAACATACAATTTCAAGTTTTAAGCTGCAAAATTGAAGAGCTGTTTGTTAAAGCTGAAAATAACAGGCACTGTGGGAGTCAAGCTGAAAAAAATATCTACTAAAATATAACGTCCTATAAAGTCTGAGATATACAGCTCAAAAGTCAGAGTTGTCAGGCTGGAGTACTTCAGAGCACATGGACCAGTAGTTTTGAAGCTCATTCCATAATGTTCCAGCCTAGAAGAGTTCTGATCAAGTACTTGTTTCAATACTACTTCAGAGTGAACACCCACACAAGTCATGTTTAAAATGTTCTTTCCCACATTTCACCAAAACCCCAAACCTATGTAGGTTCATTTTAATATTAAAAGTTAACCGATGCAAAACAGGGGGGGGGGGCGAATACTGACTGACCAATTAAATGTTTACAGAGAAGGTTATCAACCAATAACGGTAGCTCTACAGTCAGACCGTCCAATCAGAAGATTTTAGGCTACTTCACCACTCCCCCTTCTCACTCAAGCGAACCAATCGGAGTAGGGGAGGGCCGGACTAGTTTGTGAAAGAAACTTCTCGAAATTCTATGTAAGCTCTAGAAAAAACAAAATGCCGGACGTTTGTGAAATTCCGCCCGGACATTTTTTTAAGTTTAAAAAAAGAGGACATGTCCGGGTAAAAGAGGACGTCTGGTCACCCTATATAAATATGTGTGAAATAGTGGTGCAATCTCTAACCACGAATGAGTGAGTGTCTGAGTGCATTAATGTGTGTGAGTGGTTTTGTGAGTAACAAGCTAGTTCCGTGAGGTTCTTTGCATATAAACCATAAAATACAATATGTACCATTATAAATTTACACAATTACCCCCAATATGTTTAATAAATGTAACAAATAAAGAGTAATTGTTATGGTAAATTATAAAAATGTGTTCTCTGTAACAAAACAAACTTTAATTTGACCCGGTGCGCAAAACTTTTGTAAACAATTGCTTGTTTAATTTAGCTGCGTATTTACTACATTCGTAAAACTGACACAGCACTGACAGGTATCTATTTCGTCTCTTGGCGCCAGGTCTTGGGGCTTCTGTTAAAGGCACTGTTGAAGAAAACTGAGGCGTAACTTTACGAGGCGTGAATCTTTAACCGTTAAAAACCACCAGTTTCGGGAAAGGTTCAGAAAACCATGTAGACTGAGACAGGGCAGTATTAAAATTGTAAATACAGTCTATAAACGCATTCTCCCGCTTCCACAGACATAAACAACGCCAAGGACCTGGACTCGTGTTGTACCCCGTGTTTGCTGCAGTCACCGAGAGAAAAAGACCGTTATTCAAAAGAAGAGATGGCGCAAAACCGCGCAGTGTCCTGTGGAGAGTCACTTTACGGCTGTAACCCACAGTTAACGGCGTATGTGCCGCTGTAATGAACAACATTTCACCCCAAACAGTCCATAAACACAAAGTCGTAACGGCTTCTTACCTCCGCTCAGCAGGCGCCTCTAACTTGGTGAGTTCAGTTCACTGACGTCCGGAGATGTGGTTGTTTTGAAGGTGGGCGGGGCCTAACAAGGGGAGAAGACTTGGGACTGAATGGGAATGAATGATGGGAAATGTAGTTTAAGAAAGTATTATATGAGACGTTTGTTTCATCGCATTGAATCGGTTCATGTGAACGAATAGATCGTTACATTTATTTATTTATTTATTTGCACAGTATAGAAAAAGAGGGAAAAATTAAATTTGCTACAACACTAGAAAGTAAAATGATGTGCAGCGAAAGTAAAGAATCTCAAGGCTTTGTATGAAGCACTTTCCCTCAGAAAAAAATAGAATAAAAAATAAACAGATAAGAGATTCAAAGAGAAAATAGTTGAATTACATAATACTGAGGGGAAAAAAGGAAATAATACATATACATGTTCATATCTATGCACTCACATTCAAATGTATATACATATAAACATACACACATATACAAACAGACAAATATACACACATTTGAATTATATGTATGAAGCTGACCTTGAAAGGCGATAAACTTTGAGCTGTTTTTTTTATTATAAAATTATTACAGTTTTTTTAATAAGGTGGTAGTCTGTTTTGATTGATGGTCCCTGATAAGATATGGTAATTTGTCCAAGTGATGTCCTGAAGAAAATTGCATGGAGATTATTACAAGATCTTGTGGAATACTGGTGCACTAAAAAGCAGTCAGGCAGAAGGTTTGTGAATATTGGAAAAAATAAACGTACATGTTTGAAGTTGATTCATTTCATAGACATTAAATATCTGAAGGTTCTGAAACAATGGACGAGAACTTGAATAATAATCTGATGCAGTGACCATACAAACCGTTTCTGGAGTTTATGTAAACAACTGATATGACTTTTGGATATACTGGACCAGACAATGTTACAGTAAGAAAGATATGGATGAATCACTGTATAATACAAACTGATTAGTATGGCTCTTGGCAGGAGAAATTTGATTATTCTAATTACACAAATAATTTGTGCTATTTTATTCACACTTATGGCAATGTGCTCTTTATAACACAATTTGTTATTGGGTACAATGGACCTGAGTTCCAGTATGTTTGGACATAAGTACTGATGGAAGTGTATCTATCAATACCCTTCATATTTTTAGGACTAAATAACGATGTATGAACATTTTTTTTAGTTTTAAGTGATAATTTGTTAGCTTTAAACCAGTCCTCAATATTGGATAATTCTGAGTTCATTCATTCATTCATTCATTCATTCATTATCTGTACCACTTATCCAAATCAGGGTCGCGGGGATCCAGAGCCTATCTGGAATCATTGGGCGCAAGGTTGGAATACACCCTGGAGGGGGCGCCAGTCCTTCACAGGGCAACACAGACACACACACACACATTCACTCACACCTACGGACACTTTGGAGTCGCCAGTCCACCTACCAACGTGTGTTTGGACTGTGGGAGGAAACCGGAGCACCCGGAGGAAACCCACGCAGACACAGGGAGAACACACCACACTCCTCACAGACAGTCACCCGGAGGAAACCCACACAGACACAGGGAGAACACACCAACTCCTCACAGACAGTCACCCGGAGCGGGAATCGAACCCACAACCTCCAGGCCCCTGGAGCTGTGTGACTGCGACACACTACCTGCTGCGCCCCCGTGCCGCCATAATTCTGAGTTAATGGATGATATTAATCCATTAATATCTGAAAGAAAAACGCTGGTGTCATCAGCAAACAAGTTACAGGAAGCATTCTTAGCTGTCAAATAAAGATAGTTTACATACATTAAAAACAATAAGGGTCCAAGTATTGATCCTTGAAGAATCCCACATTTTATGTTTTCCAATTTGGAACAAAAGTTCTGTCATGATCCACATTCCTCCCAAAAAGAAAGTCATACATATTTATATAAAACTTCACAAATTCACACAACTTTGAATAAATTAATAATAATAACAATAAACCCAGACAAAAACAGATGTGCAGACAAAACAGACCACAACACACAAGCATTCCAATGGAGTCTTTACAAGTTAGTTACAGTCAATTATTTATTTTTGCTGACATAGTATATTTGCAAGTGTGATGTATATTATGGTAACCTCTCCATCTGACTGAAAGATAAAATGACTATACAACATTAAGGAATACTACAAGCAATGATCCAGCAAACAGATTCTGGATTCAGTGATAAGATTAGTGCCGCCATTCTGACATGAACTCAGGATGGATGATGTAGTACCCAGCTTTGTAGGGTTTCACTACATGGAAACAGCTGTACCCACCACTGCAGAGAAAGAGCAAGCCAAAAGCACAGGGATTAAAGCCTGTTAATCTCTGCCATTTGGATGCATTAAAAGCCATGTCTATTTTCAAGTGAAAATAACATGTTTAAAAAGTGTGCAATAAGAGCAGTTAGAAGATGCTAAAGCATGAAGATCATAATACATGCCTGTATGTCCTCTACACATTCTGTTACAACAGTTATATTAGTGAATACATAAATACAAATAAACATTTTAAATGTATTAACTACAATATATAAAATGACCTACCTTGAATCAAGGGATAATTTGGAGTTAGGTCTGGAGGATGTATGTTGTGGATTGAAAGGCCTTAGAGGAGGGATACTGACTGAGAGTTTCCTGTGAGTGTGCAGGGCATATTAGGAAATTAAATGTGATAAGCTAAACATTTTTTAAATTCCAAAACCAACATCTAGGACTGAGCTTTAGGAATGTGGAAAACAAAATCACTGCAGATTATTTTTTAAAAATGTAAAAGCTGTTACAAGTGCAGAGATAAACACAGTACATATAGTGATATTGTCTGTGACTGCTTATCAAGTTCAGGGTTGCGGTGGGTCCGGAGTACACCCGGAATTACTTGGAACAAGGCGGGAATACACCAAACTCCTCACAGACATACCCACAACCCCAGAACACTGGAGCATTGTAACAGTGACACCACCTGTTGTGCTCACGGTGCCGCCCTATATATAAAATTTAAATCCTTTTGGTTCAATTTAGGGCGGCATGGTGGTGCAGCAGGTAGTGTCGCAGTCACACAGCTCCAGGGGCCTGGAGGTTGTGGGTTCGATTCCCGCTCCGGGTGCCTGTCTGTGAGGAGTTGGTGTGTTCTCCCTGTGTCCGCGTGGGTTTCCTCTGGGTGCTCTGGTTTCCTCCCACAGTCCAAAAACACACGTTGGTAGGTGGATTGGCGACTCAAAAGTGTCCGTAGGTGTGAGTGAATGTGTGTGTCTTTGTTGCCCTGTGAAGGACTGGCGCCCCCTCCAGGGTGTATTCCCGCCTTGTGCCCAATGATTCCAGGTAGGTTCTGGACCCACCGCAACCCTGAACTGGATAAGGGTTACAGATAATGAATGAATGAATGGTTCAATTTATTTCAGATGCTAAAGTAACTGTAACTGAAAAGCATAAAGGGTATTCCCTGGTTTTTCAAAATGCTTCTAATTCAGTTGTATGCAATGTTCAGATGATCCCCAGCAGTTACAAACATGCATTTCAAAAATGAAAATCCTTGAGATAGACTCCTAACATTACATTCTCCGTCCTCTAACATGATCAAAATTGTAAGTTGTTCTAGAAAGATCATCTGTGAAGTGAAAGAAAGACTAGGTTATGACGTTGTAGAAGTCACCTCTGCATGTTGTCGGAGCTCTGAGACTGGCGATGCCTCATATTCTCTCCTGGCATCACTTGTGGTTTTGGAAGCAATCCAGAAGAGGGCAGTGTATGTGCTGCTGCAGTGTGTGAGGAGTTCAGGACAAACCGTGTTTGTGGAGCTTTGTCATCTACAGTCATGAGGAGAGAAAGAGGAATAGAACAAGAGAGTAGCATGAGGTCCATACAGCTTATACGTCACTGCTTGATCAGAGAACAGTGAATAAAGTGATCAAATTTGTAGATGTCGACCATTTCTAGCAGTCTCAAATAATAATAACCCAAATATTTATAAGTTTGGGATTATATAATTAATGTCCCATGAATTCTGGTGAACATTCATAGGGGTAGGGTTAGTCGGTTAATATGAATTGTATTACGTATTATGATTACAGATCATTATCATTTTTATTATGAGATGTAACCACAGTCAGTGTAGTGAAAGCTGGACTCTGGGTCGGGACTGAGCAACAGATGGAGAACTGTCCATAACTGTAGAACTATATATATCACCTGCACCTATATGATCAGTAACAGAGACCATGAGGCCAGTGTATACATTGAATCCAGAGTCCAGTGTGAGCGGGTCTGTATGTACCTGGAAACTGGACAGACATGTGTCTGACCGGAGGAAACAGAGGAGGGTTTTTTGGAGACACTATTGTCTGAAACATCGGCCTGTGTCCATATCCTGTCTGCGGTTTCCGTGGCAACAGGAAATCCTGGGCGACAATGGGGCAAAGAAACAAGAAACCTCACAAGCTGGCACCTCACTGGCCTAAAGTGGCATCAGTTGCTGGCCCCATGGTGAGAGGTTTAAGACCTGATCTGCAAACAGTGATTGAGGCTGTGTGAGTAACTGGAGCCTGTTGTGGACTAAGCAGGCAGGATGTACGGTGATGTGAAGCATCATGTGGCCTTTGTTCTGTGTTCCCAACCCTGATAAATGATTAAGGGTTGTACCGACCAATCATTTCCTTTGAATGAGAGGATGTTTGTTTACGTTAAAAGTGGATCTTGTATAATATTAATCAGAATCATTTATTAATCACCACAGTGCATTCAGCTGGGACACAGTTCCACATAAACATTGGTCGTTTGATCACGGAGAGAACATAGCTTCACTCATAAAGTAGTAGTGAAGTACACAGAGAGCTCCTACTTAACATGTAAGTAATTGGAGTCCTAATGTTTTCACTAGTGAAGTACTACATGGGACGTTTATAGAGAAAGAACAAATGAAATAAATGAATCCCTGTGATTATTGTAGTACACAAGGCACACCCTTCACATACATCATTTCCAGTCATAACAACCTTCATGAACAAGCTATATTTTCCGGAGTGCTTCAAAAAATCAAATTCCACTCAGGTTTCAGATCTGAGTCTGAAATATTGTGCTGTTACAAGAAAAAAATGAAAGAAAACCAAAGAATGATTAGCAAATGAAGAACCAAAAAATAAAAAGAAAATAGCTAAATGTCCCATGGGTGGCACGGTGGCGCAGCAGGTAGTGTTGCTGTCACACAGCTCCAGGGTGCTGGGGCTGGGGCTGGGGGTTTGAGCCACGCTCCAGGTGACTGTCTGTGAGGAGTTCAGGGTGTTCTCCCAGTGTCTGCTTGGGTTTCCTCCCATGGTCCAAAAACACACATGGGTAGGTGGATTGGTGACTCTAAAGTGTCCCTAAGTCTGAGTGTAGCACAGGTGTCCCCTCCAGGGTGTGTACCTGCATTGCACCCAGTGATTCTGGGTAGGCTCCAGACCCACTGCGACCCTGAACTGGATAACCAGGTATTGACAATGAATGAATTAATCCATGTCCCATCATAGTACCCATGATACTTAAGTAGACGATCCCTCAAGTTCTATTTTAATAATATACTGCAACCATGTCTTAAATATCAGCGTAATATTTGCATGTGAGGTATGCCAATATCACCCTCTAACAGTACACACAAAAACTTCCATTTTGTGTCAGTTTCCGGATTATTATGTATTATTTCATATACATTATTATGAGTCCTAATAATGTGGCTTTGCTGCTTTGTAAGAAATACCCTATGCATCCATTAAATAAACACAACTTGAAGCTTTCATCGATTTGTTTTTTCATCTGGAGGTCATCAAACAGCTGTTGTGTAAGCTCCAAAAAAACAACCCAATCAGCAGGTTTCCAGACTGTCGGTACCCCTGTATGGTGGGTCTTACCGGCCGGGGATGAGGGTTGTTCCTGCGGTGGTCCGAGATGGGCCTGTTCCGTATGGTCTTGACTTGGACTGGAGAGCTGAACTCTTGAGCGTAGGTGCTGAGCTGCAACTGAGGAGCCATCTCCCCTGTCCACTCTGACTGAGCCTGGCTCTATACCACTGAACCTCTACAGTACCTGTGTGACCTCATTAAGACCTCTCCGCCTCCCTCCATCCAATACACCACCTCCCCTCTCCTCCAGCACACACTGTTTATTTTACAAACTCCATCGTTCCTGGCTTTCTTTTTCTGCAGTAATCAGTAATCACACTCAATGGCCCAATCGTCTAGAGGGGCACAAACTGTGTTTCCAGTTGAAGCATCACCCGATATCGATATGAGTAAAAGCATCGTTCGTAATATAGAACTAATCATTCAGCATCACAGTGTTTTGTGGCTGCCATCAAATCCTCACAACCATCTTCCAGTGAAGAGAAAAAGTTGTAGGTGCAGGAACACAGGACTAAACACTATTAATACCTTCCATTTGAGAAAAAGCTATCAGAAGGCATCTACAAATATTTAAACATTTAAGGTGGTTTTAATAATGTTTACAATCTACAACAAACTCATAAAAAAAGTGAAGCAAGGAAAATTGAGTTTTACCTTGTGCTGGGGCCTTAAACACCACACTTTCGTTCCTCTAATCACATCATAGATCAAATTACACAGGGAAACATTGTAAGGAATAATTCAGCAGGGGCTCCTGGAACCACAGTGGTGCTGTTTATTATAAGCTCCAGTAAACAGAGAGAAAAGCTTGGCAGGAGTATAGTCATTTATCCTTCAGCAGCTTCTAGTCTGTCCTGTCTCCTCTGGCTTAGCCCCCTGGAGGCCAGAGAGCCATGGGGCCACTCTGCTTCAGGCCATCAATAATTCAAGTTGTCAGTGTGAGCGGGGCCTGAGCATGCAAGCCTCACTAGGGCCTGACGGAGTTGGGATGCATTTCTATCACCAGTCTGGAGATAGAGCACCATGATCAGAGAGTAAGCTGCTTACAGCCATTTGGGAAATCCAGGGAAACAGAAGGAGTAGTGTCAGACAGGGCAGTGGTGCAGTGACATGGACTGTAGCCATCATCGTTCATCCTTCACGTATGTTGTACCTTTGCTCTGTACCCAAATGAGTATATTGCTCATGACTGGTCCGTGGGTGATGTTGACTTATTTTTGCTGTTTCAGATTACGTAAGGTGATATGTCTCCAAACTCAGGACAGCAGACTGCATCACTGAAAGTGCTACAAAACTAAAAAACTCGAGTTACAAATGTGTTTCTGTGATAATTCAAACAGTGAATAAAACTTTTTCAGTAATTTTTTCCCCTCAAGCACACTGTTTCACCTTAAAACATGATTAGCTTCTGAATGTAAACAACCAGAGGGAACTACATTCACACACAATCATAGACATCCCCTTTAATTTTATGAATTTTATGAAACATATTTCCAGGGAATTATAGCTTGCTTATAGCATGAATGCAGCAATGTATGTATTTGGTTAAGGCAATAGTTTTGTAACTCACAGTGCTGTTCCGTGCTGTTGCTAGAGATTAATGATTAGGGGGCTAAGTTTTAACCGGTGGGTCTGAGGTAATTGCCTCATAGCAGCAAATTTCATTGACGAGGTACAGATTAAACAAATCCACGAGTAGCTGCTGCATTTACAAAAACATTTTCGAATATCCATCTACAGGTAGAAAAACAAAACTGAGTTGTGAACAATTATTAACTTATTATATATACATTAATAAATTTATTCATTATCTGTAAGCGCTTATCCAGTTCAGGGTCACGGTGGGTCCAGAGCCTACCTGGAATCACTGGGCGCAAGGTGGGAATACAGTCCTTCACAGGGCAACACACACACTCACACCTACGGACACTTTTGAGTCGCCAATCCACCTACCAATGTATGTTTTGGAACGTGGGAGGAAACTGGAGCAGCCGGAGGAAACCCACGCGAACACAGTGAGAACACACCACACTCCTCACAGACAGTCACCCAGAGGAAACCCACGCAGACACAGGGAGAACACACCACACTCCTCACAGACAGTCACCGAGAGGAAACTCACGCAGACACAGGGAGAACACACCAAACTCCTCACAGACAGTCACCCGGAGGAAACCCACGCAGACACAGGGAGAACACACCACACTCCTCACAGACAGTCACCCGGAGGAAACCCACGCAGACACAGGGAGAACACACCACACTCCTCACAGACAGTCACCCGGAGGAAACCCACACACCAAACTCCTCACAGACAGTCACCCAGAGGAAACCCACGCAGACACAGGGAGAACACACCACACTCCTCACAGACAGTCACCCGGAGCGGGACTAGAACCCACAACCTCCAGGTCCCTGGAGCTGTGTGACTGCGACACTACCTGCTGCTCCACTGGGCTGCCCTATTATATATAGAGGTATCTGTAAAATATACAGTCAGATGTATGATCTCAGATAATCCAGTGATATTTAGGGACATTGTTTCCATAAATAACATCAATCCTTCCACAAGGAGTTAAAAACCTTTAAGCCCTGATTACCTTGTATTGGCAAACTCTCAACTATTTAAACAAAATTATCCACTACTTCAGTGGCTCATAAAGACTTTTCCAGTGAAAGCTTTTTACCTTATTAGCATGTCTGTGTGTTGATTTTCATATTCTAGAAGACGTATCATGAGCAAAATAAACAGATAACAACATGACTGAGCATTTCCGTTTTGAAACTGCAATGATCCAAAGATGGTCTCAATGGGCAACAGCCAGTGATTTTTTTTCTTTTTTATATATACATCATAAACCTAAGGAACCAATCCTTCTGCACATTCGTACATCGGTGCAGAGTTAAATCTCCATCCACTTTAAAGACATTACAGAAACTATTTTCTTGGAAACTATTCCTAATTATGTCATTTTAGTAGAGAGATGGGTTTTAGGTGATTAATCACTGACAGAAGGGGGCATTACATTTCTTCAAAACAAATTCCAATCTAGCGTGAAGAAGAAATCTAACACCATCCTGGTAAAGCCTGTTACTGTAAAAGTCCATTGTGAACCAGTTCCTAAGCATGAGATGGATGGTATTGACACCACAATGTATGGGTTTGTGTGCAAGATCTCATTCACACAAGGCGGCATTTTGTTTCCCCTTTAAGTGAGCCATTATTAACCCATGAGTTCTGCTACAGTGAGTCTACCTGTGGAATACTAAAACACTAAAAACATCTTGGCTTGGTGCCAAAAAATAAAACACATGCAATAAATTTAGGGGTTGATTAAATTATCAAGATTATTTTAATTATAAAAGTACATATAAAAGTTAAATAAAAAGCTGTTAATGACTCGGTGCCTTGCAGTGACCACTTCTGTCTCTGCTTGTGCAGTTGTGTCTAACTTTAAAACATTCTACATCAAGTCCAAAGATTTGTTCTTTTATCTTCGGGGTTTAAATGCGCTAGGCACTAGGCAGCCATTCTCACTGCTGCTTGCTCTTCATCCTGGCCGTGACTTTTGTATAAAGTCTCCCAAAGTTCTGCAAAGAAAGGACAACCATCTTAAGATTCAGAGCAGAAAACATAGGTATGGGTGTGAGAGTAAAGGAGACTAGAACAAACCTGAATTGCATAGTACACTATTCCCAAGTATCCAGCAATACAGCCACCCAGGAACAGATCGAAAGCAGCAGGCTTCACCCTAGAGGGAATACATCAAATTTTACATTACTATCTGAGCTGGATTTGTTTAATCAGGAGAGGTTCTCCATGTCAATTTTTTTAGCTACATTAGTATGGGATAAAATATAGGTGTAACTTCCCACAAGATTCCAACAGACAGTCCACACTGAAAACTCATAGCCTGAATATACACAACAGGCACTGCATTCTGTAGCAATAACAACCCTCATCTATGAGCAGATGTTGTTATTTCATGAGATGAACTGGAACTAGACTGCTATTACTGTGGTACAGTATATTGTCAAACATAGAGGTTGGACAATGAAACTGAAACACCTGGTTTTAGACCACAATAATTTATTAGTGTGGTGTAGGGCCTCCTTTTGCGGCCAATACAGCATCAATTTGTCTTGGGAATGACATACACAAGTCCTGCACAGTGGTCAGAGGGATTTGAAGCCATTCTTCTTGCAGGATAGTGGCCAGGTCTCTACGTGATGCTGGTGGAGGAAAACGTTTCCTGACTCGCTCCTCCAAAACACCCCAAAGTGGCTCAATAATATTTAGATCTGGTGACTGTGCAGGCCATGGGAGATGTTCAACTTCACTTTCATGTTCATCAAACCAATCTTTCACCAGTCTCGCTGTGTGTATTGGTGCATTGTCGTCCTGATACACGGCACCGCCTTCAGGATACAGTGTGTGAACCATTGGATGCACATGGTCCTCCAGAATGGTTTGGTAGTCCTTGGCAGTGATGCGCCTATCTAGCACAAGTATTGGGCCAAGGGAATGCCATGATATGGCAGCCCAAACCATCACTGATCCACCCCATGCTTCACTCTGGGCATGCAACAGTCTGGGTGGTATGCTTCTTGGCGCTTCTCCACACTGTAACTCTCCCGGATGTGGGGAAAACAGTAAAGGTGGACTCATCAGAGAACAATACATGTTTCACATTGTCCACAGCCCAAGATTTGCGCTCCTTGCACCATTGAAACCGACGTCTGGCATTGGCATGAGTGACCAAAGGTTTGGCTACAGCAGCCCGGCTGTGTATATTGACCCTGTGGAGCTCCCGACGGACAGTTCTGGTGGAAACAGGAGAGTTGAGGTGCACATTTAATTCTGCCATGATTTGGACAGCCGTGGTTTTATGTTTTTTGGACACAATCCGGGTCAGCACCCGAACATCCCTTTCAGACAGCGTCCTCTTGCGTCCACAGTTAATCCTGTTGGATGTGTTTCGTCCTTCTTGGTGGTATGCTGACATTACCCTGGATACCGTAGCTCTTGATACATCACAAAGACTTGCTGTCTTGGTCACAGATGCGCCAGCAAGACGTGAACCAAAAATGTGTCCTCTTTTGTTGTGTGCATTTGCAATATTTTGAGCAAAACTGTGCTCTTACCCTCTGCTAACTGAACCTTCACACTCTGCTCTTACTGGTGCAATGTGCAATTAATTAATGAAGACTGGCCACCAGCCTGGTCCAATTTAGCCATGAAACCTCCCACACTAAAATGACAGGTGTTTCAGTTTCATTGTCCAACCCCGGTATTTGAACACATGCTGATCCAACACCAAACATATGCTGAAGTACTGGGTTCTACTCCTCTGGGAAAGCTTTACTTAAGTGTAGTCATATAATGACGTATTTACTGTTGATTTCCTGATCACAAAAAACATCTCTAAATCAATATACTACTTATACAATATTTGTACAACTACAGAATAGGATTCAAACTTCTCTTAATGGAAGTGAATATGAAATATAAAACATAAAAGTATCCTCTAACCTGTACATCATCATTGGCTGTTTCATTTGATCAAAAAATGTAACATCAGGATCCCTGGAGAAAGATACAAACATCAAACATATTACTTCTATCTGTTTTAGTTAAATGTTAGGTTGTTGATTGTGTATGTGTCTATAGATGTTTTGAATGTGTGTGTGTTTGTATACTTGTACATACTTGCGGTCCTGACGGAAGGTGTGTCTGTAGACCTGCTGGAGGTAGCGCCTGAACTCCTGCTCCAAGCTGTTGATGAGGAGAGTGTGCCGAGGCTCCTTGTCCATCAGCTGAGTGGCCCGCGGGACAGATGTCAACATGGTCATCAGCGCAGACAGACGAGTATCCAGGATATCCTACAAAACGTAATGGAATATAATGACCACGGTAACAAAACAGTAACACATCAGCCTAGTGGGTAATAAAGTGACAAACAATACAAGTTGTTTACCAAACTGCCCCTGAAGACCTGGATTTCCTTTGGAGAGCCCTACACCAAAAAACAATTAATTAAGACAGCAGCAAATAGACTGGAACAGATTGATACATCATTTAAACAATGTTCTTAAAAAGGTTTTCCATCTGAGATAACAAATGTGTCCTGTTTTTATTTTTTTAATTTATAGCAATGAAATGCTGGATATCTATGATGTAGATTAAAGCAAGGTCACAGATAACCCCTTCCCCCAAAAAGAACTCCAATCTCCAGTGCTCTCCAGTGAACCAGTCTGTGTTTTCACCAGTTTTCATTGGAACCAAGCTACAGCATCTGCCGGAGGCACTGCAGGGTTGCTTGGTACCAGCATTGCTGTGGCTGAATAAGGCACCAGCGCCAGAGCCAGAGATAAATGGATGAAGTCAGGAAAGGGTCATTGTAAAGACACTGTTTACAGCAGGTTCAGATCATAGTAATGTACGATGCACAGTTGTATATGTCACAGAGTTCTAAGCCTTGCTACTGAGCTTGTGAACGGCAGAGAAAAGTAGCCAACGCACCTTTTGTCATGCTGGCCACAGTCCAAGAAAATACACAAAAGGAGCACTTTCTTGTTTTATTTCCTTTTATTTATCTATATAACACGCTGCAAATGACCCCATCCAGCTCCACTGTGCAATAACGCTTTATTTGAGGATCTATGCACTTTTTGGCGCTTATTTAGCTCGACATGCCCATGGGCACCTTGGTGGCTCTTGCTTAAGAACATACTTTTCTTTGGTTCGTGTTGGGAACATATTTTTCTGGTTTTCAAACCAATTTATATTGTGAAAACAAACTGAATTGTTCCGAATTAGGTTTGCGAATGGGTTTCAAACTGGACACACATTGGTTGAAATGGGCTAAATGTGTCTCTTATAGGAGTGAGTGAGTATGTCAGTGACAGAGTGAGTGGATTACAAGCCATTTCCATGAAATGCATTGCGTCACCTTGTCTGAGAGATTGTACATGTACCGCACCAGTGACTCTGCAATAATAATGGTGTTCCTCTTGAGTTTCCTGATGTCCACTTGTGACCTGTAGGTTCAAGTGGTTGATCAATGCAAAGAGACAGAGTTGAGAACATTTCATGTCTGCTGTTCTTTTTAAACTGAAGTCTCACATTGTGTCAAGGATGGAACCCCTACGTTCTGATTTGGGGTCCTCCAGGTGAGAGAGTGTGAATCCTGGGATGTGTTTCATGCCATAGCGCTCATGTTCCCATGCTACAGTGGACTCCTGCAAGTGGTGGTAGCCAATATGACAATATATTATTCTGGTTATCATGACAAATTACAACACAATGCAATATTAAGGACAAGATTGTTGATGATGTCAAAAGTAACAGAACACCCAGGTTGTGGAATCATATACTGTGGCAGTAGGAGGTTTTCTCTGTGACACTCATATAGACGACCTTTACCTGCAGCTTGATCTTCTTGTGCACAGTTCCGAACCTCACCCATGAAAACCTGGAGGAAATCACCTGAAAACATAGTAACATTATACTGTGTACACCTGCAGGGCTACTAAGATACACTTATAATTAATGACCAATTTAAGATGCAAGCATTGAGGATTTTGCATTTACAGCTTGCATAATCTTTAACTTAGAAGTACTGGCCCCCCTTCCAGGGTGTGTTCCTGCCTTGTGCCCAATGATTCCGGGTAGGCTCCAGACCCACCACATCCCTGAACTGGATAAGTGATTACAGATGACAAATGAATGAATGAATAATCTTAATAATGATGCAACTAAATGGGCTGCTCTGGACAGTTAAACACCATGCCCAATGCTGAGGTCTTCAGAGGTAAGATACCTGTCAGTATTGTTCTGTGGAGCACATCAAATACTCTGCAATGAGTAAAAGTGGCATTTGTGATTCAGAACTACTTATCCAACATTAGATCCTAACTTTCCTAACATCCTTGTGATTGAATGTCATCAAATTTCCAAAATCTAGTGTATAAGCCTTTCACTAGAAAGAACAAAATCTTTTAGCATCTTGTAACAAAGGATGTCTGAATTCTCACCTCCTCCAGATGCTGAATGAAGCCGTACTGAGGGCTTCCTGCTTTCGGGGGACGAGATACATGCAGGAAAAGCTCATCCCCAGAGCCAAGAGTGTCCAGACAGACAACAAATGCCACACTGTCATGCAAAAGGCTAGATTCTGCAGAGTCAAAAAGCACAGATAAAGAAACTAATAAACGCTATGTTATTTCTTGTATATCTTGCCCCTTTTTTTGTACTGGGGTGGAGGGGACAGGATGCTGCTTGGAAAGTGTAGCTGTTATGACAGGCAGAGTTTCTTATCACAAATGAAAATTCATAGCAAGTTCTGCAGTAAGCTGTCAGGAAAAGGGCATATCAAGAAAAACACTACAACCATCCTGATAATGGTAAATCATTTTAGTAAATAGTGTAGAACACATATCCTAAGAACATTCAGAACTGTGGACAGGGTATAGGACACATAAGCCTTCTCGTTGTTAAAGGGGATGTATTACGAAAGTAAAAGCACTTGTTAAGTGCATGTGTAAATACACTTCCTACCAACTTTGAAACAAGAATACCCAGTTTTTTGTTTGTTTTGCCTAAATCAGAAAACAAGGGATAATGTGAGCTATTCTGATTTTGTTCCACTACTGGTATCTAATGGATATACTTTAGAATTGTACCACCCCCTCATCTGAGTATCTACAATCACATTACCTCTGTGTTGATATGAGATCACAAATGAGAGGCAAAATCATTTAAATGGTATCTCTATGATTGTGGGGAACTGCGGTTCTTTTTGGTTTGTTTAAGTTCAGAAGCTCTGCATCTTTTAAGGTGCAACAGTAAAAACAATTGTTGTTTTTATGGCTTAATATTAACTTGTTTGTAACTCGAGGAGTTTAGTTTTTTAGCATGTGATTAGCAGTCTCCCAACTTTGGAGAGGGTTCCTACCTAAATAATAATAGTAATCAGAAACAGCAAAAATAAAACTTATTTAGTGACACAAGGGTTTTATGAACACATTAGACAGGTGGTGAGGAAACAATTTCTGAATTTTATAGAAAGGCTTTTTAATTACAAATGTGACCGTGCCTTTAAAACGTACACAACAAGACTGGAGAAATGAGGGAACCAAGCAAAAATGTCAAAAATGAGAGCAGAAAAGGAAGAGAACTGAACAAATGCAGTTAATTCAAGAGCTTCTGCGTGCCCTTCTTGACTATGCTGCTTGCTTGGGGGTGAGCTTTGTGAGACTCATTCTCATTTAATTTATACAGGGGTAGAAAGGTCTTATGTGGTTTGAACCATGCAGATTTTCAACCAAAGCATTTTACAGACATACCAGTAAGACCCTAGAAATTCATTGTTTCCTTGTGGAAAAGGGGTACGATATGTTACATATAGCCATTTTGCCCAAGTTTAAATTATAATGCCCATATTATTGAATAGACAATCCATGGTCACAATAAGTTACTAACCAGCATGCTCCATGTTTTCCTCAACCCATCGCTTTGTGCCAAGAAAATTATATTTCCCACCTCCAGTAAGTGAGAAAAGGAGGTGATACCTAAAAAGAACACAGACAAAAATCTAATAAAATATCAACATTTATAAAAGTAATAAAGGGCTAAATGAATTCCAAATGCATCATGAAACTGCTTGAGATAATGCCTTTAAAATTACAGTAAATAAAATACTAGAAGATATAGTGTTATAGACAAAATTGAACCCCTAATATCCATGCAAGAAAAAAAGAGAAAAAAATATTACTTTATTATGACTTTGGCACTGTACTAGATATGAGCTATTTTATTTATTTTGTATATTTGTCCCATTTAACCCCACTGACAGATAACTCACGGGGCTTTGTTGCGAGGATCACTGTAAAGTCGATGAAATAGACGAATTAGTTCCAACAAGATAGTGACCCCACTGCCGTTTGAGTCTGCTCCGTATGCCATCCACTACCAAACAAACAAATTTACAGCCAGAAACATGTAGAAACTCATATTTGAAGCATTACATGTCCTCCTTTTGTGAAAATAAAAGAATTTGAGGGTATTACAAGGCAGGTCAGTCTTTAATCAATAGTTCCCACACTAAACTGGGCAGTGAACCTCAGGAGTGAATAATCCGAGCCTTAATGCATTAAAGATTGTTCATATTTTAATTGGTAGGTTTAAAGATTCATTAAATGACATGTTTTAATGACCTGGGAAGAACTGAGGGATAAAGATAATGGCTTTTAAGTCGACCTCAGCAGGACCAAAAAAAGGCAATCAAGCTTCTTAGAAGGTCACTGATACCTATGGGTATTTACTAAGGTCTTGCTAGCAAAAAAATTGGGAGTTGGAAATTGGAAAGGAGTTGGAGGGTCTGGTCAGTTGAGACATTTAAAGTTTGGACAGTGTGATAAATCTGACCATCTATGGCTTTTGCATCATGCATAGGAACAAAAGTGAAAAATAGCTCATAAAAGGGGCTTTGATACAAGTGCTAGGCATGCTCATTTAATCACAAACCTGGAGGATTCATTTTATCCATGATCTCCATCATTTAAAAAAACACATCTCAGTTCATTAAAGTCAAGAAAACTAAATGGCTTTACACAGTAATGAATGACGTGCCAAGTTTACAGGGTGATAACTACATCATTATAGCAATATTAATCAATGACGCAGAGAAACCCTGAGGGGAAAATCCATCTCAAGTGATAGTGCAACAACAAAACCAAAATATCCACGTTCCTCATTGAGTATGCATGGTTAGAAAGCTCAGCTGGCACAGAGTGGTCAATTTAAGACACTACAGCATAAGTGTAATCCGTTTGTGATGCCAATCAATGCTGAATTGCAATTTATGGACTTAAGGTATGAAGACAGCTTGACTAATGAAGAAATCAAGACCACCAACATTCTTCTAAACACTTCCCATTCAGTAACCAGGACTTACTGGAGCAAGGCCAAACGAGTCATAATGGGCTGTGATTACAATGGTAGGTGGGTCTTCTCCGATGCCGGGAAGCACACCCTAGGAACAAAGCAATCAATCAGTGAGACCGACAGGTTCAATTACAGGTCACACACTGATACTTCGCAGTATGGAGTTGCCAGATAAGACTGTCAGACTCACCTCTAACGTGACAATGGACGTGTCAGTGATGGCCTTGATGGGCGAGTTGTTGCTCACCAGGATCTGGAAGGCAGTGGCTGTGACCATACTGCGAAGAACTGCAATAAACCCAACAGCAGCACCATAAGACACTAGAGTCCACAGAGGATACAGAGTATCCACAGAGTAAACCCTCAATATGTACTGTAGTAAATTCAATTAGAGTAGGGGTAACAGAGGAAAACGCCTACAGAATTACACCAATCAGCCAAATATTTCTTATTTCTTGTTTCAGTACTGATTTATTAGATCAACTGACCATATATTTGTGCTTTGTAGTTCTTGAATCCCAGACTGTTACTTTGCATATAATATTTGCCCATTTTCATTCTGTTTTTCAATGGTCATGACCACCACAGGGCACCATGTTTTGCTTCCGAACGTCAGTAGAATTTATTTTTAATGTAATTCAAAAAGGCACATATCTCCCTTATAGTGGAATTATTACAGGTGTATATACAGGTGTAGTACAGGTGTATAACCCCCCCCCCCTTTGCTTCATGTGAAATTTCATGTGAAATCTAAATATCTGTACATGGTGTGTGCAGGTTTTTGAAATATAGTATAGTATAGTGTTCTTATTAATGTGTAATACCATAAAATACAATAAAAACATTATGTGAATACAGATTCCTCCAACCTCTAACCAATATGGAGGCAGACTTGGTAGCAGCAGCCTGTTTGACCTCTGTGTACATGCAGAGCAGCTGCTCATCCTCAGGGACAACATACACTGGCATGAGGGTCTCCTTCTTCAGAGCATCTGACTCACTCAACATGAACCCCTGCAATAAATGAGATCAACATTGTTTTTCTAAATTAATACCTCTACAGCTGAGAATGAGGAATGCTGTAACACTTTAGAAAAAACACGGTTTTGTTGTGGTTTGTGGTTTTGGTACATCTTATGCTTGGTTGCTTTTGTCCTGTCTGCTTTCTTCATGTTACCTACACCACATCTCAAGGTCAAGGTCACAGGTGTACCCAGTTGTGTCACACTATTTAAGCCACATTAGTGTAGTTTAGTTTTACTGTTCCCTGTTAATGTCTCCTCCTTTGTTTTCACTACCCCAGTCATTGCCTTTGTATTAAAGTGTGTGTTGTTCACTTCAGAGCATGCTTCTGAATCCAATTAATCCCAAAATGGGAGCTTCGTTTACTAATACTAAAATCAAACAGTGCCTCACAGTAATGAAATTTCTGTGAAATTAAATGGTGCCCTACTTCACCTGTATGACATCCTCAGACACAGTGGAGATGTTCTGTGGCATCAGTATGAGCACAGCTGCAGCATTCTGTCTCCTGGCTTCTTGGTAGCGCTCTACTGTAAAGTCAGGAAGCTTCATGATCACACAGCGACGGGTCAGAGTTGTGTCATCTGCAGAACGAGCCTCTGCCACCACGATGGCTCCACGACAACCTGAGGATAATAAATTAGATTTGGTAGAAAGGAATATGGGCAGGCATTGACTTCAGCTATCATTTGATTGGATGGTGAAAATCAGGCATTTTAAAATAGTGGTGTTATTGGTTAAAACGTTTAATCCATACATGAAAATATCAAATAGGTGTGTCACTATTAACCCTTGACTAATCAATTACTATTTATTATTATTATAATTTCTAATATCTAACGTTTAAGACCATGGCGGCCATGTTTATACAACCGAGAAATCACTTCCACCAGTGAAAATAAAGTCTGTGTGTTGTTTTAAACTTGAAGATAGATTATGCGTGAAATAAGCTGTTAGCTCCAAAACTGAGCTTTTCCACTTTGAAACTCAAACTGGTGGATTCAGACAGGAAGGATTTATGATGTCATGAACATAAGGAACCAATCCTGTCAACTTGCAGGGTGTTGTTTTTGGGCTGCAAGTGTAGCACAGGCAGAAGTGTGTGGAAATCCACTGTGCTCTGTACAAGGCTTTAGATCACGTTACCATATTTATCCTGATGGAGGTGATACTGCTGCATCCTGTAGGCTGTAAACTCATAGGATGATGCAGCTGGAAGTGCAGATGCATGCAGCAAGTGTGCAGACAGCAGCAGCAGCGCAGCCACTCTGGTGCTCCACAAAGTCATGGTGCTAATATACATTGTCAGCAAATCTACAAAGAACAAACCAGAGCAATCTACAAAAGGGCATAAGATTAGATGCTAGATTTCTATATATTACTCTGTATTTAAGTAGTTTATTGAGCCGCTAGTTTAAGGCACGTTTCCTTTAACCTGAGTCATTACATGTCGGAATACCTTTATTTGAATACATATATAGGCTACACTACACAGTTCTAAGTGTCCTGGGTCAGAAGGCTAATTTAGAGTGTCTAAGCCTTTTAAAAATCACTTATAACCTATTCTTGAGCATAAATTAGCTTGGTGTAGCCTAGTGGATGACACAACTCCTTCTAAACTGTACACTCTGGTTTGATTCCCAGCTCAGGCAGTAAGTCTCTTTGGGCAAGACTCCTAACACTGCATTTACCTACTTTTGTTACTTGACCAAGATCCATTACTACTCAAGAAGGTATTTCATAACAAGGTGGATCAATAAAAGTCTGGAACCAGAAACAGTTATTCAGAGTCTAAGGAGTTAATACTTACACCCAGACCTACGCTGCTCACATCCAAGTAGAGAAGAGATCCTCTGAACAAGTTCTAAATCTCACCTGGAAGTCAAACTGATATTTCTTCAGCAAAAAAACAAAAGAAAAAAAAGAAAAAAGAGAGGTTCTTTCCCCTTCTTTGCTTTCAGTGTGCACTGTCCAGTGCATGGTCAGTAGAATGCAGTTCGCAAAGGCCTGTAGGTAAGCCTGCTGGACCATCTGCTCCAGGAGGGATGAAGCAGGGCTAATCAGGGCTCTCCACCAATCCCCAGTCTCCCTGTCTCTCTGTGAGTAATTACAACTTCTCGGCTTATCAGTGGCATTGAGCTTAAAGCCACGTCTTCCTTCCAGCACTCACTGCCGACAAAAGATTAATCTGACACATAGCAGAGAATAATAACAGAAATGTTCCAACATCTACTGTAAAGAAGAACAGAAGCTGTTACTGCAGCAAAGTGGGGCAGCCTCTTTATTAATATCTTGCAGAAGAAACACTGGTGTCCAAAATCTAATCAAATATGTCTATGTTTAAATTAGGCAGCGTGAAAAAAGAATAATGTCAGGTGAAAAATACAGAGTACTGGACTATGGAACATCTGATTACTCCTCCATTTAACTTATTTCTATAGATTACACACACACACACATACCACAAGACTCCCATCTGTATGTGGCAGATGTATTTATTGATATGCTACACTACAACAAGAACATTGTTAAATACTGGTATGGAAACTCTTCACATCTTTACAATCATGATATTTATCACTGAAATAAAAAAGGCTATGTTAAAAAAACAAAACAATGAATGCATACTTCCCCATTTGTTGAAATAAATTAAAACAAACCACTCAGCAATAAATAATAAGGTGTACTACAGAGCTGGACTTAAGGCATAACTCTAACACAGCAGACCGGGGGAGGAAGATGAGGAAATGGTTTATGGTGCACATTACAAACAGAGGAGCACGCTCGGATTTTAAACCAAAAGCAGGTACAGAGAACAAAGGGCATTCGCGCTAACGAAAAAAAGACAAAAATGTAAAAATCTTAGTCGAAGAAGCGTTTATTATATGTCCTCTATATCCCAGTATTGGAACCATTTTGTTGCAATGTTGATACCAAAAATGACAAAAGAAAATAGACAAACAGTAGGGAATTGTGAACTCTCATTCTGTTGAAGCACATCGGTATTCATTCTGAAACTTTCTTTCACAGTACTCAGAAACAAAAGCCAAACCATATCGAGTCTATTCACATGCGTGCACACACACACACACACACACACACACACACACACACAAAAAAAACAGAAAAATCAGTATTGTGTAAACAGTACTTGCTTGGGAATTTGTAGCTGCAGCCTTGCGTTTCCTGATGTTAGCTACTGTATGAAATGACCTTGGCCTTTGCACTGGGGAACTGACTCTGATACATGAGATATACCTGTAGGTCCCTGCCAATGGCTACAAACAAAATCAAAGTATAAGGAGGAGCAGTCCATCTTTTAAATCATCTAAAAAACTCATTCAGTCTGTATCAGAACATTAGCGTTATTTTGAATCTTCCCACTGTATTAAAAATGTAAACTGTTTAAGCACACAAACACTATACACAGTAAGCGTACTTAGAAAATTCCATAGTTCTTTCCCTTTATACATTCCAGCGTTGATAGTGTGTGTTGTACTCCAAACACTGGAGTGTTAATGAGTATGTAAGTGTGTATGTACATGTTGTAGAAGTGACATCTAATAATAATGGCAGCAGGATTGTAATAGGTGGCACTTTACAAATGGAAACTCTACAGATTACTTTGAAGTGAGTAGAAATGAGTAAGAAAAACCTAACAAAAACATAGTTTTCTCAACGTTTAACTCAGGAGTACTATTAAGAAAAAATTAATAACACTGTTTACATCCAGAGTACCTTCAGTATCTTTAGGGAACTAACAGAGAGCTCCTTCAAACTTCCTGCATTTCTATAAAATGTAAACCCAACACAGCGTGCTCTACTCAAACGCTTCTCGTGTGTGATTCAGAACTAATAACCCAAAATCAGTAATAAATATCACTAAAGTTGATCTGGCAGAAATGCACTGGCATCTAATATAAAGCCTTTCAAAGAGAGTAGAAGCTATCCAAATGTGGATGGACGATTATTTAATACTTTTGAGAGTTTGCAGAGAGTTTAATACTTTTGAGAGTTTGCAGAAGCTACACGATTAAAAAACTGTATCACTTCGGTTGAGTGTCTGACAAATATTATAAATGCAAACTTATTTGGAGAATATGTTCTACTTTTTTACAGTTGTTCACGGTGGTGCTGATAGAAACCAGACATCCAAAGTGTGAAAGTCTACAAGTACCTCATTACCAACAGACAGAGATGTTGTTTTTTTGCTTGTTTGCTTATAAAGAGTTTTGGGCTAAATGTCATGAGAGGTTTTGGAATAATAGGTTCATTGCTCAGTTTTTATAGCTAATATTAAAGTATAATGTAGTATTTATGTTATAGATATCAGTAAATTTCACATCAACTCACTCTAAAGGCCTTTTCTACCGTAATGAACTCTGGGTTCTAAATCTTCAGTAGGACATTTTACACTGTTAGGGACTTGATCAGAATCCTACCTTGAAACTACTCACTAGTCTTTGGCTAAAATTGGAGGAACGCTTGTGAATATCGACAGTGTGTCAAATGTGTGAGTGAAAAACATAGAGATCTTAATTAACAGAAAAGCTCTCAGAGTGGAGCATTGTAATGGAAGTAGCTGTAGGCAGCTCTGCACTCTCTTAGACCTTATTCTTTGTAAAGTGCCAGAGAGATATGGTGGCACTGAAAACACTCACTCATCGCTCTTTGTTATGGGTTCTTGGCACACGTTAAATGATGAAAAATAAAATCTGCAACAGTTTAGTCCTATGGCGACCATGTTTCTATGATATTTTCTACTATAAAAGGTGGACACATTGGTATTAATGACCCCCCACAAAGCTGTAGACAATTATATTCATCATTCTTTTGGATCGTTTTCAGAGTCAACAGGCGAACAACTGCAATGCTGCAGGATTGTTAACTCTGCCTACATTCCATTTTATCTGGACAGGGAAATAAAGGTCTACATCTTCAGTAAAACATCAGCCTCTTATCTGCTCTTGGTGATTTAATAAATGGATTTGAAATAACTGAATCCCTCAAGTATTTCATTTCAGTTCCTCAATGTGGGCCATTCACTGGTTTAAATTCCCGTAATCAGGGGCCAACATTAATATTCATTTTAAGTAAAAAATAATCTCATGCTTGATTTGAATGGCATTATTATTATTTTTTATGGGTAGGTAGGGCAAAAACATTTTTACCAGGATTCCTCAGTGATTTTAGCGAGATGTTTTTGAACAAAGAAACATAAAATGATATGTTACAGTGTACTAATACTGCTTTCAAGAAATTGCTTTATGATACAAATAGCTTAGAAAGTGGATTCAAACTTTCATTATCCAGGTTAGAATAAAGGGCACTTCCCTTTCATTCAAAAACAAAGGCTACTTTTTCCCTTCATACCCACTAGCCTGACCTTGTCGTGCATCAAGAAATCAACAGAAAGAAGCTTGAACCAAGGAGCAGAGATTCTACCATAAAACACTCAAGATTTTTTTCTTTTCTCAAAGATATCTTTTTTGTTTTTTTTAAACTGCATTCATTTTTGCCTCAACACATTCTATACATATGCTCACCCAAGTCAAACACCCTCTGGTGGTGATACAAAGACTCACATGTCCTACCATAGGAGGAATCAATGACTGTTAGTACATTTTTGTGCATTATCTTCAAATATTTTCTCCTATATATTAGTTTTAACCATTCTCACAAATTGGTTTTAATTCTTAAGCAGTTATTCTCCTATAGGGTTAAAACGTGGTGGTGTGGTTCACTCACAATAAAGGGGATTTGGAAAAGAGGGTGAGGGTAGGGGAAGGTCTGTAGGGTGCTACTGGATCTGACAGGCTGTAGAGGATGTGGCTTGGCAACACATGCATGTGGGGTTGACTGATTTTGGAGGAATGAGGTCTAGATCTTCATCGTCAGGGATCTCATCCAAGCGGTAGCCGTCTTTCAGCAGCTGGATATTCAGGTCTTGGTTGATTTGCTGAAGAGGACAAAAGGAATAGGAGATGTTGGTCCATTCAGCAAAAGAAACTGCAGTCCCTTTGCACATCAACAACACTTGTTGTTTAACTGGGGGGGGGTATTAAAGATTTACTGCTTACATAATGCTAATTTCTATTTTAAAACATCTATATTTTTCAAGAGAATTAATAATAATACAAACACTATATGACCACAACTTTGTAGACACCTGTTCATTTAACATTTCTTTAGAGGGAATTTGTAGATATTTTTCCTCCTCTGCAGCCGTAACACATTCTTTCTGTAAGAACTGGGCAACATTCAGCCTGAAGAATTTTAGAAGAATCTTTGTAGTCAGGTGCTGACACGGGTTGATTAATTTTGTACCAACTGCCACTCCAAATTATTTAAAAGGCATTAAACTGTCCTTCATCACCTCAGACTTCTCCAAAACCCAATGTCAGTGGACTTTATACTCTTCTGCATCAGAGCGCCCCGTTTCATATCAGGAATTTCTATATAGATTTTCCCAGTTGTCAGTGCATGAATTAACACCTGTGTCCAAGCCAATGAAGTTGAATTCACTTATAATAAGGGGTGTCTACAAACAGCTGGACATATAGTGTACATACATAATTTTAGTTAAAAATCCTGTGAGTAGTCAGTTGCCAAAGTTGATCATCTTGAAAAGGTAGCCTTAAATAAAAGACAAATCACTTTTATTGCTGAAAAACAACAACACGTAATGGAGATGGATATAATACTGTTATGACTACTGATGTCGAGTTGACATTCATGATGACAAAAATGGGTAAATTAGATACAATAGAGGGAAGAAGAATATTCTAAAGAAATGTAAATGCAAGATATTATTTGGCTCTATAATGGAAGATCAAAAGAATGCCAGCTTCAAAGCAGTAACTGGAGGGTAACAGTGGATAGATGTTCTAATGATGATGGTGATCAGGAGCAGGACTGATGGTTAATTGACTTTAGTGAGGTGCATAAATACCTGTTCCCTGAGAGATCTCACCTCGGCTGAGGAGTATCCTGACGAAGAGTATCTGGACACGTCAAAGTCATCATCACTGGGGATTTAGAAAAAAGAAATAAAATCACTATAATAAAAAAACAATAGATTCCTTCACGTTCCTGTAATGCAGACATGTTCAAAGAGTGTTGAGTGTTTCCATTAACATTCAAATTAACCCTTAATATGTCTAGAATTTCAGTGCCGACCAAGAAGATTAATACTAGTGCATAACCACCAAAAATTACCATTGCATTCTTTTATTTAATTTGAATTGGACTAAAACCTGAGCAGTGTTTGTGGACACCAAGGCTGTGATCAAAAACCATTCATTTAGTAAGATCATAAAATGGATCATTTAAAAGCACTGAAACTAAAAGGGTGGAAAAAGACCACAATGAACACCCTAAAGGAAATTAGCGAGAGTACTTTTACGCAGTGATATCGACTCGATTTGCTGACTTCAATGAGAGCAATCTACATGCATTATAGTCAGGGGAGAGAAATGAGATGGCATTTTAGGCAGATTGATTTATCATGGAAACCAGCAGAGACAATCTGGGCCCATTCATCGATCCTCGTGGTAATTACAGCCTCATTTTAATGAGAATGAGCTCACCAGCACGCAAGAACTAAACTTAAAAAAGAAGAGCATATGAGACATCAGAGGGCTGGGGAAGGAGAAATACACTGTGATGTGATTTGGCAGCAGAATAATGGGAGTTAATAGATAATTAAACTTCAGTCAATAACTTTTAAAAATGTATAAATGTGCCAACAGATGTAAAAGTGTGCATGCCTATCCATTGTTTCTCCAGTCACCATTACATGGGGTCACATATATGGGCCAATGGGGTCACATTATCCAGTCACATATATGGGGCATTTAAAAAATAAAAATAATTATTTAAAGCCGAGAGAGAGAGAGAGAGAGAGAGAGAGGCAGATGAGTGAGCTACAGCATGATCCAATTGGCGACAGGGATGAGGTCAGCTGGGAGTGAGGACCATATTTAACAGAGAAACCCATCTGTGTGAGGCGTCATGTGCCCAGTCACATGCTAAGATGGCCAACAAGTCAATAACCCTCGCCACTCACACAGACGTGTCTTTCAGACAAGAGTCTCAACACCATCAATGTAAATAAAGCTATTTAAAGCCCTTTAGACTCCCTCTGCTAACCACAGCACTTTCTGTGGATACAATTATATTGACCACTACAAACTGAGGACAGCTCCATTGACTCAGAACATCTGAAGATCCCAACAATCTCATTCACAAATTAAACAAACAAAATCAGACTAATCAGATTTCTCCATCATTTGGAAGTATTCAAAATGGATTAAGCTTTCAGAAGCTGGAAGCAGTTTGGCTAAGACTAAAGCTAATATATTGGCCAGGAATAATTATATTAATTCTCTAGTGAGTGGCCGTTAATTACATAGCTTTTATGCATGCAATCTTCTCATGGTAATGCAATAGTTTGTCATTTTTTTTTTAAATACTGCAGTAGTATCTGACCAATGAATAGCACAAAATATCTCCTTAAGGACTTAGCATTTAGACTTTCAAAGGGAAGCTCTAAAACTAGGTAACAGCATTTACACTAGATGTTGCAACACTTCTGTGAGGATTTGTAGGCATTTAGCCACGAGGGCATAAGCAATATCAGGGAACTGTTGTCAGACCTTTGCACCACAACCCCCCATTTTTCAAATATATCTTTCCCACCACTGTTTAGTGCTAGAAGAAGGTATGTTTCTAATAGATATTGAGATGGATAAATTATATATACACTTTTAACCTTAGTGCTGCTTTAGAAATAAGCCACTCATTAAATGAATAAATAAATAATATTAATAATAAAACTAGGCAAGAATACAAACAAAACCACAGAAGTACAGGAGAATACTGTACCTATCCGTATCCAGGGCTACCAGGGGCTTCTCATCAGGGCTCTGGTCTAACGAGGAATAACCTTTATTAGGAACAACCAACCTACAGTGGAAACAACAAGAGAAACTGATAATTAATAATGATCAGATACAAGCAGTAGTGAAAAATCATAATCAATTTTAATACATTTTTAATAATCCTCTGCTTTGCAGTCCCAAAGACCATAGCATGGGTCAATTTCATGGCAGTATCTAGTAAACAAAAACAGTGAAGCAGCATCTGATCCTGACTAAAACTATACGGTATAATAAGACAGTTCAATTGCACAGTGGAAATCCCAGATGAGTGTTGTGGGACAAGGCAAAGTTTAATACCATCAGACCACTGCTACATGAGTCCCAGCACCCGCAAGGCCTCCTCCACTTTCCCTGCGTGGAACAAAGAACTGAGCTAATCTGTAGTCCACAGGCTCTCGGAAAAGGCTTTCGGAACAGGCCTGTGTCCAGCTAATCTACTGGCCTGTGCTCTGAGCCAGTGTCCTTTCATGTCTTATAATCCCAGCAGGAGAGCGCATACTCAAGAACTGCTCCTTATTAATATTCACTAGCTTTCTGCTCTCACACTACTCCCAGCTAAAAAATTCTATTAACGTTCAGGCCATGCTTCCATGCTACTGACTGCAAAAGTATCATTGCTGTCGGAAATTGAATGTCACTTTACAAAAGAATGAAAATAAATGTTTAACTCTGAACATAAAGTTAAATTAAAGTAATTGTGTAGGACGTCTTTGATCTGTCTGTTGTGAAATTTTGGCACATGGTAAAAAATGTTGCAAAGAGACAATATTATTTTGCTATGCCTACTTGTCACTTCTTACCCATTCATTTACTTTGACACATCCCAATGTCTGAATCATGGAAAACCTTAAAAATATAATCCAGTCCTAAAACCAGACAGACTAGACCTTAATACTGAGCAACAAATAGAGCCCTTATTAAGGTGCCTGTTATGTATGAAACCTTTTGACTAAAATTATTTACTTTTAGTAGAACATGAGGTCTTGATATATCAAGACCCAGTTATAGGACTCTATTGTTCAATGGAGCCATTTGAAGTGTGTATTTGAAGTGCAATGCTTTCATCAAAAGAACAATCTATGTTTTCTCCAGAATGAATCTGTAGCATGTAAAGTCTAGACTCAGACTTACCGTGTTCTGGCCATTACATTGTTTTTTTTGGGCTGTTGATTGACCGGACTGCCCACTGTTCCATTTTTTGCTGAGCCTTTCCTCGCTAGCTCTCTCTGTTTCTCTGCAATCAAAAGAGAATAGACAAAGGACAAATAACATTACACCCTACATCCTGTAGGAAATGACTTATCAGTGTCAAAATTTGATCTCCTCTGAAAACAATGTAATCATAATGACGATAACTTCTAAATACAATTAGTTTAGAAGCTCATGTTTCTTTCCTTTAGAGAGATTTTGTCCATTATTATCAGTGATAAAACACATATGAAATACTATAAGACAATAATGGAATAATTGTCTACTCAGATCTTACCAGTTTGAGATTATTCTATCAATACTTTCATGAATGACCAGTAAATACTACACATAATATGCTTGAGGGTGACGATTCAGCCCTTATACATCAAAAGTTTGGATGGCCCTAATTATTTTTAAAGATAAATACATATAACAGATTATACATTTTATGCAAATAAGCTGTTGCTGGCCACGCCCTACCCATCCCATGTTTACGCAGGTGAGGGGTGTTGCCAGGGTGGTTCTATGCAAATGTCCTTATTGTGACATCACAATAAGGGTGCAACCCAAAAGGCTCATAGAAGCATATGATTTCTGCCAATCTTTCAGCTGACTCAAAGAGTGTTTATAGAAGCAGTAGAGCCCCAAGTGGAAATACAAAAGCACACAAAAAGTGAGTTTTACATATATCTTTAAGTATGTAAAAAGCAGGCATTAACAGTAATTAAACAGTTTGTTCTATAGAGAGAACTTATTTTCATTAGAAAACAAAACATGTAATCTGAGCAAACCTTTACATAAGACTGTGCAACAGGTAAATAAAAGCATATCTCAGCTAATCACACTTGGGATGCATTGTGAAAAGTGTAAATCAGCAGTATATTCATACATATATATCCATAGAGTATATTCTAATATGCTGCTGATGTGGAAGACGTTAATGCAATGTGCAAACAAGCTCTGTGACAGTTAATAATTGCTCTGCTGCATGTTTGTAAAACACTGCTATACATGAGGCCATGATCTGCAGGGATTTCCTATGCAATAAAAGTAAATGAAGGAGTATTGCACTTGACTTCTGTTTGACTTCCAGACAGCTCTGTGTGCTTGTTATTCCTTTACAGCCCAGTGAGTAATCAACAACTGCCACCTGACAATTGCAATATAAAGTTTAATTAACAAGCAGCAGCTGTATTTTACCTAGTGGTCTCTGTGCTTTGGCCTGGGAGGAGAGAGATGGATGCAAAGCACTACAAAGAGCATTGCTGAGCAATTCATCAATTTGTAAAGATGCCAATAAATATAACAGCACTACTCATCAAATAAATATGCTATAAAAAATTTACAGAATTTCTTATCAATAATATAAATGTTGAATGGTTTTTGAATGCTCGGAAAAATCTAAAGCATTCCTACAGTTGAACAAACAACCAATGTAAGGCTGGCCCCAATAGGTTTTAAATTCACACAGTTGTATTTTAACATAAAAGAAAGCATCAGAATACTAAATACAGGCATAAACACAAATGTAACAAACAAACACTTAAGCATTTTCAATTATTCAGACCAAGCGGTCCTGAATCACATCCGTGGGAACCCTATGCACTGAAAATGTCATTGCCCTTCCTCTAACATGATTGATCTAGCTTATTAAAGGCTTGATATCTACCGGAAGATATAACTGGCATATATTTGCAATTAATGGTGTGATGGAAGTGAATCATTTGGTTTTTTTTTTTCTGCACATTCAAAACAAAGTGGTAAAGGGTTTGTTATGCTGTGTGCTTTACCCTAGCCGGCTAGGTAAAGTAATGCATAGTGTCAGCTTTTGCCTACAGATGCATGAAAACTCACTCCAAAATGTTTCCACATATTTCTTTTAAGCATTTATAAAATAGGAGTTATCTTTGTGTTTTTACTGGCACTTAGCGGTTTGCTTTCCATGGGTCTGATTTTATTGTAGCACAAACATTTTAAATATTTCCTACAATATTATACAGGCACAACTCTGCGACTGGTTGTTTTACAAGTCAGTCAGATGGCCTCTTCCTGTTAGTAGGCTACATTAAGTGAGTAAACACGTCAGACCTATAGTAGACCTGTACTAATTTCAGAACATATACAGGGGGTCCTCGACTTACGACGTTGATCTGTTCCTACGTCGCGTCGTAAACCGATTTTCGGTGTAATTCGGAACATACTGTACGTAAATAACATACTGTAAGCACATATCCTATCCTAACACCTATCCTCCTCGGTCCCGAGCCGCGTAACCGTGTATTCTTCCGCCGCGCACACCAAACACGAAATTCACGTTACGGCGTTTACGACACAAAACCACTTAAGTCAAAACAAGGCTTTATAAAGTAAATACGAGATGTGTCGTAACCATGAAACATCGTAACCCGAGGACCTCCTGTATTGTGTAACTGTGTGCATATAAGTGCTGTAAATGGTTAAACAACACATTAGGGTTGGGATAATTGTTAACCATCATTATTTTATAGGATGACAATATTCTAGCTGAAAAGATCTAAACTTACAATATCACATGACTAGAATTCTCTGAGGTTGTTTTCTTTGGCTTAGGCCATGATGTCTGTGGCCTTGTTACAAGACAGTACAAGAGCTGAGACATGAGTGCTTTTCTCAGCCCCCAAATCTATGTGGGAAGATGCTGAAATCTGAAGATGTGCTAAAATGGCAACTGGTGGGAGATGAAAGGGCAGCTACAAAACGCCAGAAGAGCTTCATTGTCAGCTGTAGCTTAAAGTTTAAAGTTGCCATATAATGTTAACTTCTCTGAGCCGGGATGTGAAAGAATGCATGGAAAAGGTTGGTGTTTTCTTGTTTCATACTCTGTGTTTGAAAGTGAACTGATAGCTTTGTGTAAAGTTGACGAATGTACGAGATGTACATTCTGTCTGTACACTGAGCCCAGAACACAGTGGCCTGTGGTAATTCACTGAGCAGTGCTTAAAAGAATGAAAACTCACCAATCTTTACTTGCAGAGGAGAAGGCTTGTAGTTGATAGCCACTGACTCTGCTTCCCTCGTGTCTGAGTCAGCTTCTGATGTGGACGTGGCTGCTGGGTCCTTGAGACGGAAACACACACACACGCGCACACACAGACACACACACACAAAACCGATCAATCCTCAAAACAAACAACGGTACAGTCCCAAAGGTAGAAAAGTAGAGCAGCAAAAGCATATGAAGCAAAAATGGAAATCAATAAAAAGCTATTTCTATCTGATCAGTGCAATAGATGAGGGTTATCTATTTCCTCCTGACTTCCCATTACTCCAAACGTCTATGAAGAGATCTGAGCCGGAGGGAAAACTGATAGAGAGGCAACAGCAGAGATGCGATGCATAAACAGTAAGCCCAGCTCAGGCAGAGCCTCCAGAGGGTGTCTAGACAGACGGAGTGTGGTGATTAAGGTGCTACTGGTTCCATTCCCTCTTAAATAGAATGACTCAGCAGAACCCAACAAGCCTTAAGCAAAAAAAGACCCACCTGCATCTTTCTCTTAGAGCCTCAGACTTAACCAACCATGCCTTGTGTGCTCAGTGACATACTCTGGAGAGACATGTACAGGGCTAGAACATCTAATACATTCCATAAAGAGCACATCTGAGTTTTTAAGCTAGGTATTAACATAATAGTTTTTGAGCTGAATGGTACAAGGTGAGGGTACGATGTGACAAGGAGAATAACATTAGATGAGTCACAAACAAAGTTAGCTTTATTCTGTTTATCTTTAAAACTTTAACAACTTTTATACTGTACATTTCAAGCCACATGTCATCTACCACCTATTTGTGGTTTAAACTAACGAGGTGATTAGCAATAGATTTGGGTGTTCCTTCTCACCGGCCGCAGAGCCATACACACGCTAGACTGCCTCACCTGCATGGCCCACCGACTGACTAATGAGACTCAGCATGGACTCTGACTAGAACCGCTTATTGTTCACCAGCCTCACACTACACTTTCTTAACAAAGTTTCAAACATGAATTATATTTACTGTATGTTAGTCATTACAATTTTCTTTTGTTTAGCCATGTGTAGGCAATGGATAATGGACTTAATATTTATATTTGGTTCATTTACCCAAATTACCTGTTGTTTCTGATCAACCCGGTCTCACACTTACTAGTGATGTAGTCACATATATAGGAGACAGCAATTTGTGACATAGTCGCATATTTTTGACATTTTATGCAACAATATCACGATCATAAGTGAATGGGTAATTACCATAGAAACACTATACGACAGTAACACGAAAACTCTTATAATAATTCGAATTACATAACATAGGGTGTTATTCCAACAAAGGCATAACGTATTTTATTATAATATTTCTCCTAAGAAATGCTTATTATTGGTGTCCCACTTTAGCTTTAACTCTAACGACAACATTTCTTTCACTTAACGTTATTTTGAAAAATTTTCAAAAGGTTAACACTGAAAAGGAAATTTCTCTAGCCATTATTTGATTCGATATTTTAGCAAATAATGAATTAGTAATGTTATATTTTCCATAAATAAAAATAAGACTGTGGTATTAACGGATGGTAATGACGCCTTAATGAAGAAGTGTTTTTCGTGTTACTGTCGCATAATATTGGGGTGTTGATATGATGGTTTCTATGGCAATTACCCATTCACTTATTATTATGATACTGTAGCATAAAATGTTGAAAATATGTGACTATATCACAAGTAGGTGTGAGACAGGGTTGTTCTGATTGCTGATTTTACTGCTAATTTTAGTGGGTTTAGTACAAATCTAACAATTTTAGAAATATTTACATATATTTGCATCAGGGCACCATGCTCATTCTGGGGCAACAAGCTGTTAGCTCTTTCTACTGGCCTAGAAGTTTGGGCCAATATGCAATAATGTTAAAATTGAAACACTGAGTGTAGTGATATGTTGATGCTGGACACAGGTAGTGAGACAGTGACTTAAGACGTGATTGTAAAGAGCAAACCGATTGTAATATAATATAATATTATTGTATAATATCAAAACCCTTTGAGGCTTAGAAAACAAGAGCAAAGAGAAACTAGGCAAGCCTAGTTTAGCCTGACCACCATATAGCCATTGTCACAAGGGTGTTTCTGGCATTTCAAAAACAGGAAGGCCCAAAATACATACCCTTGTCATACTTGACAAAATACATACTTTGGTGATTCATGTCCATGTTGTTGCTTACATGTGGTTTTTATTATGTGATTGTGTTGTACAAAAAATAAGCAAGGCAGGACTAATTAATGCAGAAATAAAAAATAAAAAAACACAAGGTTTTGTTTATAATTTATTACACAGGCATGAGTGTTTTTCTTGTTCATTTTATTTAAAAAAATAAATACTAGATGATCTACCAACAACGAACTAAGAACATTTTGTTGAATTTAAGAATTACAATTACTTATTTATTCAATGTAACTGGTTCGAGTAAAGCATGTGCTGTGCGCAGCTATATGGAGTTTTATAAACACAAAATGTCTCCCCACCACTAAAACACACGCGAATTAAGACAAACTTATATATATATATATATATGCGAGTAAATGTCACAGAGTTCCGAGCTGTCCTGCTGAGCTTGTGAACTAACCAACGGCGAGCCGAGGCTCTGGCCGATGCGCATGGTGTCACGCAAAAAACTGTCCCAGAAACACACACTTTGTTCTTTGGTTCCAGCTGGGGTTCCAACTGATTCAAAAACCAGTTTTTGTTGGTGGAAACGCACCAAACAGTTCCAAATTTAATTCACAAACTAGAATGTGAAATATGGCTGAACTAACACTAAACTGTGTAGTAGCACCACATTAAGTTCTCTCTGTGAAATATGTCTGAACTAAAAGTTCCTCCTCGCGCATGCACATATCAACATTAGGAGTCAGTAAGTCAGTAAGCGAAAATACCTCTTCTAGGCCGGCCTGGTAGGCGGTCGGGCAAAAACCTGCAAAACATGCTTATCAGAGAAATAACAAAAGCATAAAGGAAGACGTGTCGGATTTATCACGAACGTAGTGTCCTTCTTTAATGCTGATATAGTCTAAAAAAATCAGATAAAGGGTATAATATGACACAAAGACTAAGAAAATATGGAAGCAATTTGTGCAAACATAGCTTTTTAAACTGCTTCCATGTGTTTTTTTTCTTGTTAGGACAAGTTCTCATTAAGGGGGTACAAACAGAATCAGCTAATATCAGAGAAGGCTATTTGTTTGCTCCAAATGTAACTGGAGATCAGCTAGTTTATTCTGTTAATTTTTTATTTAATTTATTATTTATTTGGCGCAGTTTTACAACAAAAATACTGTCATTTAAAAAAATGTATACAACTTAACCGCAACACATTCTAACGTAGTTCAATATCTTTCAGTGACAGTATACTCCATACATCCTGTTTGATTCCATGTTTATTATTTAATCTTCCTATTAAAAATGTTAAGTTATTTATGGTACACAACCAGACCAAGATGGTTGTGTACTGAAGAATGAAAAATATGTAAATGAACAATTTATTTATTTCTAAAAGCATAGTCCCTGAAGGTTTATGGCTAATGCACTTGTGAAATTTGTAGCTGAAGCCATCTTTCCTTTTACTTTTACGGAGATGTGCCTTTCGTAGACCTCTCAGTGCTCAGCTCAGAAAAAGAGAAAGAGGACATTTCTAAATAGTCATAGCAACCACTAGTATTTCCCTTCGTGGACTGCATGCCAGGTTTCTGCTCAGTTTGTAAGGACTGGGCCCTGTGTGACATCACAGGGGACTGGTCAGAGAACAGAGGGTGTCTGTTGGAGGGAGAGCAAGAGTAAGACTCTTTGCCAACAGAGCTTCCATTATGACCACCACAAGCCCGGCCTTATTACAAGGCAGCCAGGAGGACGTCATGAACCAGTGGGTGCTCTCATAGCAGCTTGACACACTAAACATAGTAGCTGTCAGCCTATAAATATTTCTGACTAAGGTCGCAAAGAGGTACTCAGAACTGAAAACAAGGCTGACCATTATGATACATCACTGTCTGACCTTGTCTTCCAAACAGGCACTACAGGTTAGAAGAGAGAAGGAAGAGCACTAGAGTTGAGTGATATACACAGACTGAATAGGCTCATACAGATACAGCTGAAGTAATGAGAAGCAGCTTTATGGCCACAAAAAATATACTGTGCCTTCGTTCTTCAACAGTCATCCAGCGAGCTGTTCCTTGATACAGAAGAACACTTTAGAGCGGAGAAGACACACAGGCTAAACAACAGAGACTGAGGGCTTCTTCTTATCTAGCAGTCATGTTCTGTTAAAAACAACAGAACAGAGAAGTACTGTTCTTATAGCTACACTAATTAGGCATGTCTGACACAAAGCAGCCTGTTGAACCCAATCTTACCACTGACTGAACAGCACAGAGGGACTCTGGGAATGTGAAACATGACTACAGTTACTCTGTTAATCATTCCAAGTACCAGGATTTGAATAGGGGTGTCGGATTAAGGTAGTCAGTACTTAAAATAGTAGAAATGTTTAAAAACATGACAATGGCAGGGTGAGACTATGAACTGTGGGTAACACTTCTTTAACTTTTTTTTTTTAACCCTCCCATTTATTTTCAGATTAGGACTGGAACTACAGGCACATTATCAGGTCCATCCTCAGTAGCTGTGACACTCAAACACTCACACTAGTGGGCAAATTTACTAGTCAACAGACCTACCATTGAATGTTTTTGGATTGTGGGTGAAGAAACAGGAGCATCCAGAGGAAACCTATGCAGACATGGTGAGAATATACCAAACGGTTTAAGGTCCCCGAGACCCTGCTGCTGTGTGACGGCAACGTTACCTGCATCATCACTGTGCCACCAAAAACTTAATTAAGTAAAGAAAATTTTGGACTACAAGGTTGCACTTCCAATTAAATTAAGCCCTAGGGACCACTGTCCTAGCTGTAGGTGACAGGAGCTGACAATGTAGGCCAGTGTCCCTAATTCATGATTTATTATTATTTTTTTAATTATCTAAACAGTAGAAAACTATTTTTAATTCTGTGTCTGATTGCAAGTACACCAAGCATCGATACAGGGCAGACTTGGACTGAGGCATATTCCAGTGTAAATAAATAAATAAATAAATATATAAATAAAGGAGGTTTAGAACAGGCTGTACCTTCTGGGCCTCTGGGAAGGAGGAGGTTAGTAGTGTTTTGAGGAGAAGGTGCGGCTGCAATGAGGTGCCTTTAGAAATGATCTCAAAGGGGGGAATGTGCTAGTAGCCTTCACTTTTCACTGAGTGAATATGGGCATTGAGCTATAGATGAGGGGGGGGGGGGGGTGGTAATAAAAAAATAAATAATAAAAAAAAAAACATATATCATATGAATGACTAAAAGATAAAGCAGGGAAGAAAGATCTATTATTTAGATACTACACTTTGAAATAAAAAAATATATCATAAATTACTTACACTTAAATGATATCTTAATATTTAAGGTGGAAAGGTTAAGCTTGGAAGCTGGACGTATGGAAATCTGCAATTTAATGATGGTAAAAAGATCTGGAGCTTAATTTATGCAAATAATAAAATTTCAGTCATAGTCTCAGTAATGTTTTAGAGTAATTGCAATAAGATATTCTCCCCAAATCATTAAGCCGTAGCATACAGACTCTTAAGTTCCACTACACTTTCAGCTACAGCCACAGCTGTGTTATTTCCCATTTGAAAATATCAGGCACCAGGCAGAGCTCACCAACATCTACATGCAACACATGAAATGCTAAATTATTCAGCTGGACTGGCAGTTTTGAAAAGGAGCATGCTGAGTGGAGTCTTGACATATGACTGAATGATAAAGTCAACACACCATGCAGATTCCATCACCTAAAAATGTGCCAAACACAGACTAGAAATACACACTGACAACACTGTGTATACATTCCAACAAACAGCAGATCAAATATTGGTGAAAATTTTTAAAGCTCAAAACACAGCAAAACTCAGAAGCCAACTTTAGCCCATTCATTTTCCTTAAAAGCTAATCTATATGCAGAATAAAGTGAAAGGTCAAAAGAAAATAAGTCCCAAAAATGAGTCTCTAAATATTACGAGATATTGAGAAAATGGGATCTCTAATAACCATCCAATACCTGGTAGACTAGTATATCTGCCACCATTATGATGAACAGTACTTAATACTTTCATCTTTTAAAGGCATAAGAAATAATTCAAGATCCACTTTTTCCTTATTCATTCTTACATTCGTTAATTAACTTTCGGTAACCACTTTATTCTGTTCAGTGTTGTGGTGAGTCCAGAGCTCTCCAGGGATCACTGGGTAGAAGGCAGGACAAAGACATTCCAACAAAAAAGCATGCTTTTCGACTGTGGGAGGAAACCTACAAAGACACAGGGAGAACACATATGGAGAAACCTGAGGCGAGGCCTGAACCCACTTAGCCTAGAACCCTGATAGTACCTGTCACCGTGCCACACCAATCTTTGTTCGTGTGTGAAACAATCCAATATCCAGGTGTTCCATCTTTCCATCTTTTTGAGAACACCACTCAACCCTAGGATTTGATGTTGAAGACTGATCTTAGAAGGTGTGGAAAAACTTCATTACGAAATTCATTATAAATTCAATCCCTCGATAGTCATCCCCATACTTTAAAGCATCTACTGTGGATTGAGAATCCTGTAGCCTTAGAAAACTCCGGCGGACTCAAGCCACCATGAAGGCCATGATATCATATATCCAAAACGCTGCCTATTAAAGTGGTGTCACAGTGCAGATGCTACTAGTGACCTTTGCTCTTAGCAAAGATTTCTTCACGACTTCACTCTCAGGAAGAAGAAAAGAGGGATATTATGGCTCCTAATAAAAGCAGTGTTATGGCTTACACCAGGGTCATTCCATGTCAAATCCACTGGGGCACGACACCATCCATCATACACCTTGAAGCCAGACCATTAGAGGAAGGCCACAGATCGATAGCAAAGGCACAGCTTGGACATTTTTAGTCACTGAATGCAACTGAGTTCACCAAGGTTCGTAAAACATAGAGTGATAGCTGACAAATGCCATCATTAATTCACATTAATGACTATCTAATATTAATATTAGATGTTCGAATCAGAGGTTTACAGATTCAGAATGTTTTTTAGGAATTGTCTAGTATTTTAACTCTATTACATTAGTTACCATTTTATTTTTATTTTTTTTTATTATTTATTAAATATATATTTTTTAATTAATTGAATTTGCTAATAACCAACTGGTGCAACAGTACAGTTAATGCTCCCACATAAAAGCAAACCCTACACCACATCCCATATGCCTTCCTGACACCCAATATAAACTACACTCTGTTCCAATTAGTGCCTTACTCCCTAAATAATGCACTTCACAGATTATAGAACTATTACTATATCACTTCATTTGGTACTACACTGTGTAGAGGAACATGACTGAGATTGAGCCCTAGTGTTATAATTTTAGAATGATGCAGAGACACCAATGTGCAAGTATAAACTCAACAGCGTAGGATACATGCACAGGTTATGTCACAGCGATAAGTCAAGACAGATGCATAAATCCCTTTTAAGCAGTCTGAGGCTGGGAGTACCACAGAGCAAAAAAGTCTTGAAATCATTTAAACATATGCCAATATTTTGGAAATTGCTGTTACAACAGAGAGAGTGTGCCATGGTGGTGCAGCAGGTAGTGTCGCAGTCACACAGCTCCAGGGATCTGGGATTGGGGGTTCGAGCCCTGCTCCGGGTGACTGTCTGTGAGGAGTGTGGTGTGTTCTCCCTGTGTCTGCGTGGGTTTCCTCCGGGTGACTGTGTGTGAGGAATGTGGTGTGTTCTCCCTGTGTCTGTGTGGGTTTCCTCCGGGTGACTGTCTGTGAGGAGTGTGGTGTGTTCTCCCCGTGTCTGCGTGGGTTTCCTCCGGGTGCTCCAGTTTCCTCCCATAGTCCAAAAACACACGTTGGTAGGTGGATTGGCGACTCAAAAGTGTCCATAGGTGTGAATGTGTGTGTGTGAGTGTGTGTGTTGCCCTGTGAAGGACTGGCGCCCCCTCCAGGGTGTGCTCCTGCTTTGCGCCCAGTGATTCCGGGTAGGCTCCAGACCCACTGCGACCCTGAACCGGATAAGCAGTTACAGATAATGAATGAATGTTACAACAGAGATACAAGAAAAGATGACTTGATTATAGGCCTTAGAATATATAATTATAAACTGCTTAAGTAACACTGACTGCATTTTAGATTTCAATCATTCATTTGTTTATATTCTATAACTGCTTTATCCTGCTCAGTGTTGCAGTTAATACGGAGACTAGCATCAGGACTGGGCATCAGTCAATCACAGGGAGACACACATTGATTTTACTGAAAAATAAAGGACTCTTGTTTACTTCTGAAGCAATTATAAGATTCTCGTCTGGTTCACATCAGAGCCAGTTGCCTATGAAAGTATTATTCAGGGTTAAATAGCACATTTAAACAGAATTTATCATCGTGTTAAAAATCTACAAGTCTAATAAGAATCACAGGCAGATACACTAACTCCACCATGACCTTTCTCCAAGAAAACAAGCGCATTCAATGACACAGTTGGCCTTTGTTAAACACCAGAGCCGACACAAAGCTCACACCAAAAGCAGCACAAAACACAGCATCAAAGTACGGAGTAGCTATTCATATTCTGCCAGCTACATGTTCAATTGCCTGTGCAGTTTATGCTAATTCTCCCAGCTACAGAAAGAGACGAACGGTGTAGAAAGCCACAGGGGGTGACCCACTGCTCTAAAGAAACAGGAGATATGAGAAGACCAAACACTGATCATGACAAACAAAACAAGCCTCAGTGAGAAAAACTCTAACAGGAGATTACTGCAGTTCAGTGCCGCAAACAGAAACACACCATCAATCAAAACTGAGATATTAGAAACACAAGTTAGCCTTTTATATCTCAAGCTATTCAGATAAGATAACTGATTTACTTCACTTGTCAGGAGATATCTCACAGGAGCAAACTTTCAGAGTAACAGATTGGCTACTCAGATTCAGCCATGGGTTATTTTCTTATTATTTTTCCCTGAAGAGTAACAACAATGTGATTATGTGGCTATTCATCATTTTAACAAGTTTGACTGGGGTAGTGATCTCCCTGTATCTGTGTGGGTTTCCTCCAGGTGCTGCACTATACTCGCACAACCCAAAACTGCCCATTGTGTAAAACACTGTGTAAATGGCTGGATGACTGTTTGATGCCTCGCAATGGGACTGACACTTCTGCTTTTGAACCCCATGATTCCTGGTATTGCCCAGACCTTAGCGAGTATCATGTCTGCTGTAACATCGTGAACCCCTTAGAGACTGATAAATCTAATCAAATTACATTTATATTCAGCATTCATGTTACAGAGCAGAAAATGCAAGTGCTCATCTACTTGGACAACAAAAAAAGCTGTTTGATTTAGACCTAAAAAAAAATCTGCCACAAAGAAACTCTACAAACGGAATGTTTCCTCAAAGCACTCAGGCCTGTGCTCATCTCTACAACAGAGCCTTTTGTTAATAGTGTTTGTGAGACCTGATCAGCCTGCTGACACAGCTGAACTGTAAAAGGGATTGGTGGGATAATCTGTCAAGCTGTGCTTCGGACCAATCACGGCAAAGACTTGCCGGTCATATGACGAACAGCTGTGGATAGAGGCACAGAAAAGAGTTTGATGGATATGAGCTACTAACCTACATGAAACAGGGTCAGAAAGTATTAAACTGTGAAGATCTGTGTTCACATGGACATATGTTTAACTGGGTTATTTTGGAAACAAAAAAATCACTGCAGCTTAGTGTGCGTGACCATAAACAAGGGAAGTAAGTAACCCACTTCTGTAGTTCTGTAGTATAAACCGCACTATGATAACATGCAAAAATCCACCGAAGCAAATTCCTTTGGAGATAACATTTGGAGAGAAGGTTCCAGATTTATTGAGTTACATGCATTTCTATCCACATAAAGGCATTACCATGACAAAGAGCACTGTCTTTGCTTTGTGGGGCAACAGCTGGCTCTCTGAAAAGCAGGGAAGAGACAGAAACAGTATCACTCCAGGATGCCTCACCTCAGCTCAGCTCTGGTTTAAAGACGAAAAATCATTCTGAGCTCAGAGGACTACACACAGTAATGTAAACTCCACACAACAGATTATAGGTGGATTGATAAGTGAGAATGTCACTGATGCTATGTTAGTTAATGTTGATACAATATCCCCTTTAAAGTCTGGGCTGGGCATGACTTTCACCTAAATCCAATCAGTCATTCAGGCAAAGTATACACAGAGTCTCACAATTCAAGTGTAACAGAAGTAAAAGATAGTAGTAGAATAGTAGTAAAATATCTTTACATTAGTGTCTAGAAAACCAGCGTTATGGTCCACGATGCCATAAAACCCCGGGCGACCAAACAAGCCGCCACCTAAGAATCAGTTACTGTCTCTTTCAATCAACCTCAGTGATCAGACAGGGTATATTAAGTATAGGTACAAGATGTATTCCTACGAAGTGAATTATGATTTCACTCAGTTGTCAGCCATCTTAGTTTTAACCCTATGGGGTGCTCAGAACAAGCCTGGGAAACTCAACATGGTTTTCAACAGCCAACTGGGTGCTCACTTGACAGCTTCTTTTTTTTATTATTATTATCCAGACTTGTTTTCGTACATCAATAACCTGTGAACTTGCAGGGATGGTGTTTTCCAGGTAAATTCGAAATGCAAGCAAGTGGGAGAGGGCTGGCTGGAGACTTCTAACTTCAGGTTCATAGGTCTCTAAGTGCTGAATGAAAGTGAAGGTGCAGAGTTACATTTGATGGTGATCTGGGCAAAAATGTCTAAATATGTCATTCTGATGAACAGAGAATAGCTTTTAGCGGCTAAATCAATGACCGGAGGGAAACTTTAATTAAAAATGATTGATATTGTGGCGTGTTGGGCGTTCTGCCCTTTAAAGATTCTGCATTTACAGTCTTATTAATAGCTACGCAGAGTGTACTACGAGTGTTTACAGATGCAAAATTGGATTTTACTTTCTTTTGCTGAGACAACAGATGGATTATCTCACAATATGCAATCATAATAATACTGTGGTGCATTTGAGCACCTGGGTGACAGATAGGGAACTTAATACAAATGACTTAAACATGCTGTATACAATTCTGGAGAACAGCAAACGGCAAAACAAACACTGCCCTTGGTTCAGTGCTCTCTCAGAAGCTCTGTTCTTTGTTGTGTTTCTCAGTCCAAGCCACTGTCTTTATTTCTGATTTACCTAGGCAGGGCTGAGTAAGATCTCCAGATTATTGTTTTCCAGTGCTCAAACAGACCAGATTTTTGACTGAATTTTACAAAATGTTTATTGGATTGTAATCATATACAGCACCTTTCCCAGTAAACAAGGAACGACCCTGGACATTCAAAATAGGTCTAAAAGTAGTCTGTCCGTCAAGGACATATTTTAAACGTCAATGGACGTCCAAAATCCATCTTAATAAGTTAGTTAAGTGGTGACCAATCGATAACGTCAGTGGACGTCCAAAACGCATTTTATACAAGTAATTTATTTCGGGACCAATTAATAACTGTGTTTGGACGTCTTTTCAACTTTCATTTTCAACCTTAAGAGAACATTGATTAGACGGCAGTCATTACGTTATTTCAACGTTGAATCAACGGCTAAACGTTTACTGGGTTAAGTCTAATTATCAGTCAAGTCATATATAAATAAGCAGGTCCCTGTCTCAGTCCAGCCTCCACTGTAATAATCACCAAGGTAAATTTGAGGAGAGGGAGGCAACTTTTTGAAACAATGCGAGATTAGCTCTCAAACAAGTGCATAGACAAGTAGTGAAGGAGTCTCAAGATACTGTCTATTCTTTCCTCAACTATTTTATATTCATCAATTACATGAATCTGAATACATCCATGTTATTATTAATTAATGAATCCTGTTAATATCCTGAAAATACACATGCTATATTTAAATTAAACCTTTTCTATATATAGGTTTTTTTTATTTCATGTTATACATCAACTCCTGTGCTGATGTGCACTATATTATTCTCTTTCAACACATTTATTTGGGGGTCGAGGGCCAGAGGAGTCCATGGTCAGTGCAGGGTCAACACTGGCTGTGTAACTTAACAAAACAAATTATAAAACCCTAAATTAAGACAACCCAAAATTACCCAACAGGGACATGGACCCACTCATAGCCTATGTACCAACTCACCCAAAGCCAATGCCCTTTTAAATGTGGGCACCACTACGTTGTGCTGGGGGAGTAATCTCCAACTCCAGTCAACAACTCTAAACAGACGAGTTGACTCGTAAACTTAACGCGAAGCTTGACATGAGTAAAATCAGTTAAAATCCAGTTGAAAAGACAGAGCAGCCCCGTTAACTCTTAATTCCCATAACATCTACCTTTACAAACGAATAATAAAAATGACAAGCTCTTCCCAAAGTCCCCAACACAAATTCTCTGCTCTCAATTTTAATTTTCGCGACGTGACCCAACACAGAAAAACCTCAGGCTCATTAACGGTCGTTTTCCAGAAAGAGAAACAGAGCTGGTTTGTTGGTGCTGCGACCCTTTATCTCTCCGTCCCACATTTCTCTGCGTGTTTTTATAAAAGCCCACCGTACTCCTGTTGTTTATTTCAGTTAAAGCTAAACTCACCAGCGGCTGCATCTCAGAATTCACCGCTGGAACCTGAAACCTGTCGATTTCCTCCATCATTCTGGAGCAAACTCCGTCTGGCAGAGAGCCGCAGCGGTGTTTATGGGTGGACCGAACCTGGAAACCGCATTTAATCCGCCACTATTCCTCGCCGAGGGCGTCCATCTCTCTGTGCACACAGCCCAGCAGCGTTCTCCTACAGTGACTCAACAGCAACATCGCACTTCCGGAAACCTGGCTCCTCCCACAATGACCGACTACTGAATATTTACTAAAAACACGCCCATTTGATATTTCAAAATAAATTAATCATATTTCTAGAACAAAATATACTTTAATGAGAACTAAATCTCAATATTTCTTGGTAAAATATAACTATTTCAGTAAAAAATTTTTATGGATTTGCACAATTTGAAGACACTTGCCCATTGTTTTGGATCATTACAATTTAATATGCACAGTATTATTAGTTAATTCCCATGTAAAAAGATTATTTTGGAGATATACTATTCTAATTTATTATTTGTACATTATATTCGAATAATTATACAAAGACTTCTACTTACAGCCTCATAACTGTCAGTGCTAAACTGCTGTAGGCTGTATAGTGGGAAATCTGTAAATATGTGTAAATATTTTGTTATGATATAGACCCTTTAAAATTCATTCCTTTTGTCATTCAGTCATTCAGGATAATATTTACATATTGCTACAAATAATATGTATTTACTGATGTATGATTCAGTGACACGGTTGTGTGTAAAATACTTTAATTAATTAATGTATTTGTTTATTTGTTCATTCATCCATCCATTCATTCATTGTCTTTAACCACTTATCTAGTTCAGGGTCACGACGGGTTTGATATCTAACTGGAATCACTATTGGGATCAAGGCAGGAAGACATCCTGGATGGGACACCAGTGTATCACCGGGCGTCACACACTCACACATTCCGCAGCCACAAATTGGCAGATCATTTAAAGTTACAGAGTGAGGTCACAGATAACTGAGGCCAACAATCTGTAACGTTCTGCTTAAAAGTCACCCAGTTTTTGTGATCCAGCGTGACTGTGCCCCAGTGCACAAAGCAAGGTTCATAAAGGGATGATTGGGAGAACTTGGTGTGGAAAAACGTGACTGGCTCACAGATCCCTGATCCAACTACATCTAACACTTTAGGGGAAATAAAAAAACAAAGACTGCAAGCCAGGCCCTTTGGTCAAACATAAGCTTGTGACGCTACAAATTATTTCTGAATGAAATGTTAAAAATTCCCAGACACTTCCACAAAATCTTGTAGAAAGCCTTCCCAGAAAAGTGAAAGCTCTTACATCTACAAAGGGCTGGGGCTGGGGTAAGGTTCATATTAATCCATATGTAATTAGAAAGGGATATGATAAACGCTCCAGTTGGTTGTACTGTGAAGGTGTCCCAATACTTTTGTCCACACAGTGTACCATTACTGATGTAGTCTTTTAGTATACAACAAGCCCAGCAGATGGAGCTGTATGTTAATATATGAAAGGGGATCTGTGAGGGCTAGGAAAGCTCCTGTTTACAACTCTTTTTAAAGAATAAATACAAAGAAAGACATTACACTTCAGGATCTTTTATGACATCACGTTCTCCCCATGTCCGTGTGGGTGTCCTTCGGGGGTTCCCACGGTCCAAAAGTAGGTGGATTGGCAAATCAAAACTGTCCATAGGTGTGAGTGTGTGTGAATGTGTGAATGTGTGTGTGTGTGTGTGTGTGTGTCACCCTGTGTCAGCCTTGCTCCCAGTGATTCGTGGTAGACCCTGGAACCACCGCTACCCTGAATGGGATAAGTGCTTACAGACAATGAACAAATTAATCAATTTCCAAAGAGTAAAACTGTTACAGAAAAATAATTAATGTATATACAAGTAAAAGTCGGTTAGTACACCCATAAAGGCTGAAATGGGGAGGCAGATATACATTTTTGGGGGCGGCACGGTGGCGCAGCAGGTAGTGTCGCAGTCACACAGCTCCAGGGACCTGGAGGTCGTGGGTTCGATTCCTGCTCTGGGTGACTGTCTGTGAGGAGTTGGTGTGTTCTCCCTGTGTCTGCGTGGGTTTCCTCCGGGTGCTCCGGTTTCCTCCCACGTTGGTAGGTGGATTGCCGACTGTAGGTGTGAGTGAGTGTGTGTTGCCCTGTGAAGGACTGGCGCCCCCTCCAGGGTGTATTCCCGCCTTGCGCCCAATGATTCCAGGTAGGGTCTGGACCCACCGCGACCCTGAATTGGATAAGGGTTACAGATAATGAATGAATGAACATCATTAAGGTGTCACAGAATTAACATAAAGATGAAGAAGCTTTTTTAATTATGTATTTCTCCACATATTTAATGCTATGTCAGTGGAGCCCTGTCCAGGGTGTGTTCCTGTCTTCTGGACGCATCGTAATCCTGACTAAGATTAAGAGTTACAGAATATATAGCAGTGAAGCCTATAAAGAATGAAGCCTATATAGCAGCAAGTCTATAATAAGATACCATTTACAGATACTTCGACTGATATCTAAAAAAGGCCAAAAAGGAGTAGAGAGGGAAGAATAGACTTTGGCTTGATATTGTGCTTATTTTCAGTTTGAATATTTTCGTGTGTTAATAAACAGCCAGAAGGTCTAACTGTTCCTGCCTCCAGCACCCAAACCAACCAAGTTGCCAAAACACGCTCGGTCAAATTTCATCTGATGTTTATCTAACTGAAAATGAGTTAAGACATGCCCTACAGGGAATACATTTAAATATAGTTGCTGTCAGTTTAAAGCCTTCCATCTCCAAAACTGAAATTTTCAGAAAAACAAAAAAACACACAAAAAAAAAAGTTAAGTTATGTTCATAAAAATGTTAAAGCCCAGTCAATAATATCAGAACATTCCTAATTGTTTGTTTATGATGAAATGCTAGCTCTCGGAGTGAAGGAACATAAACTTATTTTCATTTAGAAAACGAGTTAAATAATTATTTTGACCCAAGGCAGCTAGGTATTCGTATAAAACTGTAAATAGAACCATTGACTGGACTATTTCCAAGCAATTAAACACATCTTTTCAGGTTCATCAGAGAGAAAAGCTACACCTTTTAAAGAGAGTAACCTCGTCCCTGCAGTTTTTCTGCTTGCTCAAGCGATTGCCTTTAACTTGGATGTGGCCTCTGTGATCTGCAAAGGATGGGGCCATAGGTTTGTTAAATGGTGTGCATACTGTGTGCCAGTGAATGGATCTGGACAAATCCCTCTGTCTGGCTTTAAAGTAATTTCCAAAAGAGTACGGCATTTAGAAAATAGCCAAGGCAATAAGCCTGTAGGAGATTACAAAGAGGCCATTTTCCCTAAGGGAAATTGCTTTAACAGATGAAAATGTTCATCTTTGGCGTAATATTTACAGTAACTCACAGATAAACCCGTCCCAGCTTAATGGAGGATGTCATGTTCTATGGGCTTTCATCAGATCATTACTAAGCAGTCATGACCTTAACATGCTACATTTAACCAAACACCGTATTAAGCCGTATTAGAGCGCTCATCAAAGAACGTATGCATATTGTCTTTATGGATGCTACATTAAACAGTCATCATTACCAATAATGAACTCCGTGAAATGCTTTCATTCAGGAAGCTCTTTCAATACACCCTTGAGAGGCCTTGTGCATTTTTTCAAGGGTATTTACTCTAGACATTTGCATGAAGGGACTGGGAGTACTTGTGTGTACTTTGAAATGCTTTGCCAGCGGATCAGAGGCGAGTCTGAGCAGCTTGTACTGAGAGTTGTCTTCCTTTAAAAATCCTCTAGAGAACATCCAGGCCATTTTCTTCTGAACTTCAACAGTAGCACGGTGCATATGAAGCAGCTGAGCTTTGCTTCCGTAGCTGTGCCTCAACAAACTCTCTGGCAGCCTGTCACACTTCATGATTTTCTGTTACCAGAATACATTTATCTCCACTCAGAAGTGTTTTTTTTCTCTTACCGATTCAACATTGTAAAATCCCAAGTTTTTGGAGTTGCAGAGGTCTTCTTTACTGAATAGTAAACATATGAATACGGGTTGTATTTAAATACAGCACTGGATTTTAGCACCTACCTTATGCCCAGACATTCCAGTTAGACTCTGGAACCATGACCCTGAGCGCAATCAAGCGGTTACAGAAGATGAATGAAAGAATGAATGAACATTTCACATGGTATAAAAATGGTCAGAAAATGGAAAACACACAACATAACTCTAGCTCTGGAATCATTGCTTATCAACCTCAAATAACAATGCACTTTTGGAACCTCATTAAGCACAGTCTCTAACATCATTTCAAGTATAAAATCCTTATTTCTCTTGAACCTTTAACAATTTTTGTTCAGTGCAACTCTTTCCAAGCCCTTCTCACCCAGGACATTACCAAAAATTGATCGCTTTACACGATTCACACGCACTCTCCTTGGGTGCCAGTTCTGACTGTAAAATGTCACAACAACCAGAAAAGAGATTGTATCTATGCATGTGAACTTGCATGTAGGCAATTCATTATGGCTGACTGGGTGTGTCCAGTCCTTGGGCCTGGGTCGACCTGTGTCTATGCCCATGCCAGGCCCCCAGGATTTGCTTGTCAAAGTGTGCCAAGGAGGTAAGGAGAAACGCTACGAGAAGACCATTTGAGAGTAGCTCTCCATTCACTCCAGTTCATTTCAGGGTGTTTTTGAACTAATAATAAAGGTATTTCCAAGCCGTCTCCAATTAAGACACGATCCTGGGTCTCTTCTGCAGAGAATGGACTTTCTGTCATTTGAGCCACAAGCTTAACAAACTAACTTTCACAGGGATGCTAAAGATGACGTGATAAAGCTGTGAAACCAGAACACTGTGCTGTAATGTTTGACGAAGAAGCTCAGTATAATCCAGAAGAGCAAAGAATCACCCAGCGCTGCTCAAAATGGTTTGACAGGCTTGTGGCAATGAAAACTGTCTCTTAATCGTGGTGAAAATTATATTTATTTTACACACCTGTTGATTGATTATATGACATCTTCATTCATTCATTCATTCATTCAATCACTGTAACCCTTATCCAGTTCAGGGTCGCGGTGGGTCCAGAGCCTACCTGGAATCATTGGGCGCAAGGTGGGAATAAACCCTGGAGGGGGCGCCAGTCTTTCACAGGGCAACACACACATTCACTCACCCACACACACACCTACGGACACTTTTGAGTCGGCAATCCACCTACCAACGTGTGTTTTTGGACTGTGGGAGGAAACCGGAACACCCGGAGGAAACCCACGCAGACACAGGGAGAACACACCAAAATCCTCACAGACAGTCACCCGGAGGAAACCCACACAGACACAGGGAGAACACGCCACACTCCTCACAGACAGTCACCCGGAGGAAACCCACACAGACACAGGGAGAACACACCAAAATCCTGACAGACAGTCACCCGGAGGAAACCCACACAGACACAGGGAGAACACACCACACTCCTCACAGACAGTCACCCGGAGGAAACCCACACAGACACAGGGAGAACACACCAAAATCCTGACAGACAGTCACCCGGAGGAAACCCACACAGACACAGGGAGAACACACCACACTCCTCACACACAGTCACCCGGAGGAAACCCACACAGACACAGGGAGAACACACCACACTCCTCACAGACAGTCACCCAGAGGAAACCCACACAGACACTGGGAGAACACACCAAAATACTCGCAGACAGTCACCCGGAGCAGGAATCGAACCCACAATGCTCCTGTTAATTTTATAAATTCTTGTAAGAAAAAAAAAAGGTAAGCAGTTTTCAAACATAAAATCAGATGAGAATTTTTACCTTGCCCATGTTTCTGTCTGGACTGGCTGTAGAAACTTTTGAATGGGATTCCCGCCATCTTGTTTTCTATCAATTGAGTGTAATGTTGTCATGTGACCACTAGATGGTACGGGCAGTGTCTCCATATGAGGCTCAACGTTTAAAAATTATCATTGTGCAGAGAAGCAGAAATGTAATGTCAGCATGAGGACGCAGAGTTTCAAAAGAATACAAATACTTCCTGCTTGAAAAGAATGTTTTTGAGAAGTCGCTTTGCAAGAGCAAGGGACTTTCACCTGGTTCTTGTTGGAAAGACATAAAAATCTGGCAAAGTACTTGTGTGTGTGAAAGTGGTTGTGTGAATATTAGAATGGAACCAGGGAGGTCAAGCAAGAACATAAGGACATAAGGACACAAGAAGTCAATCTGAAACACATCACATTAAGGAAGAAAGATCACAGACTCAAGCTGAGACTTTAAGTAAAGAAAAGAGAATTCTTTTGACAATGACCTTGACAGAAGACTCAGGACACTGAAACCTCTCTCTGACCTCTTTCTCTCGTCATCTTTCTTTGGTATCTCGGGGAATAACTGCTCTCTTCTCTTTGGAGGACAAACTCAGAGCAAATAATCCATATAAATGATGTTTTAACAAGGAAGATCTGTGGTGGCAGTGTTGAGCTGGAGATCCGAGAATGTTAGAGGATAACAGGGAGGGCCAGTGTAAATCTCAGTGGAACCCAGAGCTTTAATCTCATTAAGTTCATTTCTTTACCCAGGCTCTATTTAGCTTTCAGGCTCGTTTGCACTCAGTGCTCTGTAATCCAGACGAAATGACAGGATAATTCCTCTGATCTAAAGCATTAGTTACACTTTATTACCTGTTTGTTTCAGTGACACCCATGACCACACTGGCTTAGTCTCCAAACTGGAATATTGGCTTGAGTTATTCTTTTTGAACACTAGCCTCAGAGCTACAGCACCAATTGGGACTCCACTTGAAAACTCATATGTTATTGGAGCGATCCATCCACTCTAGTAGCCATTGTTACACCCCAGGTCATGCTATCCAAATGATAGCTTGTTATTGCTCACAGGTGGCACTAGATGGCACTCCTGCCTAAATATCACTTCTCCACAGCCTGAGAAGAAAAGCATGGCTTCTGCTGGCATTCTTCATATGGAACCCAGAAGACGCCAAGGGTTTCTGCAGCCTTTTCACCACTGTTTTCTGCATTGTGACACAAGCACTGAGGGCACTGAAGAGGATTTAGCCACAGCCCTGCTACCACATCACTCAAATATGTTCCTCCTGTAGCTTTCTCCAGTGTGGGTCAATGAGTTATATCTAGCCTAATTTTTCCTGTTAGAGCCAGAAATGAAATATTCACAGCACCATATATGATTTAGCACAGTTATAAAGCTTTGTGTCTCACATGGCTGCCAGCATCCTCAAGGCCAGGAACAGAAACACGTTAAATCAGCTTCGATATACGACTCCCTGCGAGAGATATATCGTTTTTCGCACCTCTGCTTATTCCTCAAAACATTCCGACTCTTTATGACACTCTTAAAATTAGTTCTTCAGTTCTTTCACTGGTGATGGTTCCAGTTAGCACCATGACAACTCAACGACCCAGGAGACTGCTTTATCTGCAGATCAGAAAATGGCTCATCTTTTACCAGGGCCACCGTAATTATGCTGTTATTGCTTCCGCAAGGTCATGACGGTTAATTATTATATTACATTCTTTTGTCTGCTAGTTTTTATGCTGTATTATTATTGCACAGGGTTTTCATCATGAAGAATCTATAGCATACAGTTCTTTAAAAAAATGGTGGTACATAGCATTCAAAGCCAATAGTGCTACTGCTAAGACTGTGATGAATAAATAAATTTGTGTATATTGGTATTCACATATTTATTAGCTTGAAGTAGGTGGACACCTGCTTATCCAACACTGATAATGACGTTGAAAGGGACTTTATTGGGAGTATGTTGTTCATTGCTCCAATGATTGGTTCTGCTTTAATGTAGAGCTGATGTTGGAACCAGAACATTCCTGTAAGCATCTGATGTAAGGTCTCGTACTGATGTACCAGTGGTGCTCCATCACACACACACACATAGACACACACACACACACACATATATATATATATATATATATATATATATGTCAAAGAGTCTTTTTTTTCAGTGTGGGTGAGTGTGTGAGTGTATAAATGACTGGGTGAGTGCGTGATGGCCCGTCCAGACTTGAACAGTACCCTCCATACTAAATAGCTGATACGTGCAGTGTGTACATATGCAGCTTGGTAGCCGTCATAACTTCCAGGTGGGTGATGAAAATTGGTGATGTTTGAGGTGACTCCCTGCACAGTGCTTTGTGGGTCTAGACAAGCACTGGATAAGTGTAAGTAATGTTTTCCTTTTCTGTTCTGAGTTGACGTTTGTTGATCTCAGAGGTTAAATTCATGCTTTGAGGAGTGTGCATTATGTTACTGAGTTCCTCTGTAATGTGTGGAGGGAGTAAATGAAGCCGTGTGCAGTCCCTCTGCCCCAAGCTGCTCATTACAGAGATAAAACTCAAGCAATGCCACAGCAGTCTCGATTTGTCTGACTGCTGTATTTATCTGAGAGTAAGGCCTACTGAGGGCAAATCAAATATGAAATACTGTAAACCTATTCCAGCACTGAAAACACTTTATTAGGCTCCCTGCCAGCAAAGCCAGCACGTCTGCTCATTAATGTAGAAGAGGAAATAAAGCTACGGGAAACACTAATAATAGAACTGGACTGCACATCTATAATAGAGCTCTAAGTGACTCGTTTTTCTATCCTTCTCTTTTGCTCTATATCGATAAGAGAGAGAACAGAGGAAAAACTTATTCTTTCTTCCTCTGACTCTATCATTTCTGTCTGGTTTTAGCCCCTTTTTTCTCTCCTATTCTCCCCCTTTACTTTCAATTATTCCTTCTTCTCTTTCTTCTTTCTTTCACTACTCAGTGCTTTTGTCCTATACTCTCTCTCTCACAAACACTTTCACGTTTTGGCTCTCATTCTCTGCAAATCTATCTGCCCCATTCTCTCCCATTCTCACTTCTCTCTCGTCATCTCCTTAGTTTTCCCTTTGTCAGTCTCCCTCTCTGTGCTGTGGATTTCCCACTCTCCCTTTCACACACAGATCTCTCTCTCTCTCTCTCTCTCTCTCTCTCTCTCTCTCTCTCTCTCTCTCTCTCTCTCTCTCTCTCTCTCATGCTCTCCAGGGCTTAATTTGTAAATCATGAGGTAAGGGAACCCCGAGAGTGGAGAGGAGGGGGAAGGAGTGTGTGCGGTGTATGCTATAAATGGACCTGGTGGTGTTATAGGAGACAATATTTTTCTATGTAAAAATGCAGAGGTGCCGGATCCACATAGGTAGGTTCCAGAATGTATGCACTTCAGATAGATGACAGATAGGTTCAGCGAGGATCCTGTTCTCTCTCTCTCTCTCTCTCTCTCTCTCTCTCTCTCTCTCTCTCTCTCTCACACACACACACACAAACACCCAGTCTCTCTCCCTCTCTCTCTTTCTCTCTCTCTCTCTCTCTCTCTCTCTCTCTCTCTCTCTCTCTCACACACACACACACACACACACACACACACACACAAACACCCAGTCTCTCTCTCTCTCTCTCTCTCTCTCTCTCTCTCTCTCTCTCACACACACACACACACAAACACCCAGTCTCTCTCCCTCTCTCTCTCTCTCTCTCTCTCTCTCTCTCTCTCTCTCTCTCTCTCTCTCTCTCTCTCTCTCTCTTTCTCTCTCTCTGTGCCATAATTTTCTTTACTGCAAGTTTAATTAGAAGCTAGTTATCCTTTTCATCCATATGCTTGTCCTAAAAGTTACATTTCTGTGGCCCACTAATTACAGGACAGAATTCTATAAATGTTCCAAGGCCAACCAGTACCATGATGACATCATTTTTTTTCAAGAGAGAGAGAGAGAGAGAGAGAGAGAGAGAGAGAGAGAGAGAGAGAGAGAGAGAAGAGCAGACACTTTTAGTCACAAGTGATTCAGTTGATGAGACACATGCTGCTTCACAGCCGAACTTAGCTCAGTATAATCATTTTGTCTAAACCTAGCTCCACAACATCTGCGTAGGTGTATCTCTGTACTGTTCTACTTCATTGTATTTGCTACTTTTTTCCCCTTTGTGTTATTTAGGGAATATTAAAATCCGCTTTGATTTACACTAACGACTCATTATACTCTCATGGGCAATAAAAGGGACATTTTCAATAGCATTCCCTGCTTTGGAGATCACTAATAACCATCCTGGAGGAAGATGTACAGAAAAAGATTTAAAAGCATCAAGACGAAACACTGCAAGGATTTTAACACTCCACAATATTCCTTAAGACCAGTGGAGAAAAACAATGACAGTAAGAAGTGTGAAGAAGTAAACAAAGATTGAAACCTGAACCCCAAAGGAAAATCTGCCCTAGAGCAGGAAGAACAAAAGGCTGAGAGGAATAACTCTGAAGGAAATTAACCCCAAGAGCATGAATAAAAACTGTCTAGAAACTAACCAAAAACTGGCCTTTCAACATAGAGAAAAAATACAGGGGAACCAGGATGCAATGTGGAAACCATATAAAGAGGATCCAGGACCATATATAAGTACATAGATAGATAAATATAAACATATATACATACAGTACATACATACATACATGAAAAAGAGAAGAAAAGACTCAAATAAAAAAGACTGATAAAGAAAGACACTATGATAAACTCAAACTCAGAGAGACACTGAGAAGTCAGTATTCCAATAGATGAAGGTCAATGAATGAAGCCAAGACCCAAATGGAGAGAGACAATATGACGCCAAGCATCATAAGGAAAAGCTGTGAGAAGCAAAGACTCAAACACAGGGTTAGTTTGTGAAAACAATCTCAAAATGAAAAGACATAATGTTAAAGGGTCGGTTTTGACCCGTGTCTAAAATCAGCCATAAGATCCCCCTAAAAACAATTAATTATCAACCAATTAGTTTCCTCCCTCTTGTTGACCTTGTTACTCTTCCTTATCCATGAAAGGATTGGTGTTATTTTTTCATTGTTGCAGACTGTAAACTGGAGATGTACACGCTACAAAACACCAACTCTAAACTGACTGGGCCTTACATGTCTGGACATGTCTGTCTTTCCTTGTGTTGTGAAACAGACAAAGATAGAAGCCCCTGACTGAAGCTCGAGTGGTTGTAGGAGGAGCCAGCTGTAGGCTGTTGGTGTATAGTGTGTTTATGATTCCAGATTTGGCACTTGTTTTTGTTTTTGTTTTAAACTTATACCTGGGTTGAAACTGACCCTAACAACAGAAAGGCCATAATTTAAACAAGAGCATTTTATAATTTAGTAAAAAAAATATATATTATTTTGTTTAAATAGCGGTTCCTGACAAAGTCAAAAAGTCTTGATGCAACAAACAAATTCATGAAGTATTTGTACGCATTTAAAACCTACAACAGGTCGGTCAAGACCCTAACACAAGAGGAAGGTTAAATGGTCAATGCGAGATGTCAAGGACAGACACTGGGAGAAGCCAAGACATGAGCCAAAAAATGCAAAGGAACCAAGACCCAACAAAGCCACAGCTCAAAGGGAAGCCAAAGACACTTTGAAGCCAAGACTCAAAAGAGGAGACACTGTGAGACAAGTAGATCAGAACTGTGACAGATGGCACAAGGCATCCGCAAATACTCCATCTTGACAAATGGCTCTCTGTTTTATTCATCCGGTTTGGTATGTCATGAATGGGTTAAATAGGTTCTTCACCCTCACATGTCTTATTTATTGATTGGTTCATTAGGGCATGGGATTGTGTACTCCGCAGTCCTTCTGAGGTTAAATAAATGAGCTTGGGACTGGAAGCTCACCCGTTCAGTCCCCTCACCTGGCACTTGCTGGTGGGCAGAGTGAATGAACAGCACAGTCCCCACCCTCAGTATCCATTGCTGAGGTGCCCTTGAGCAAGGCACAAAACCCCAAATATCTATATCTTTATATATTCATTCATTCATTCATTCATAATCTTTAACCGCTTATCCAGTTCAGGGTCACGGTGGGTCCAGAGCCTACACGGAATCACTGGCCGCAAGGCGGGAACACACCCTGGAGGGGGAAGCAGTCCTTCACAGGGTGACACACACTCACACATTCACTCACACACTCACACCTATGGACACTTTTAAGCCGCCAATCCACCTACCAACATGTGTTTTTGAACTATGCGAGGAAACCAGACACACCAAACTCCTCACAGACAGTCACCGGAGTGGGACTTAAACCCACAACCTCCAGGTCCCTGAAGCTGTGTGACAACGACAGTACAGAACTAGGGTTGGGACCCTCTGCTTTAGTGAACTGGTTCTTCTTTCACTTATTGACTTATTGACTTTTTTTTTTTTTTTTAAGAGAAGGAGTTCTTGCAGTCATGAGGCTAATTACGAGTCATGACAGACAAGTTTGGAGAGGGAGGTGATGATTATTCATTTAAAATCTCTGGGGCATTCAGGTGAGGTTTTTTCATCGCAGCGGGAGCCTGAATGACACATGCTAATGGAGTTAAAGTGGTCAGGCAGGACCTGCCAGGCATTGAGGAACCACAACAGGAATAGCAATTTGTTTGCCCCCATTTGGGATCATGTTATGGGGTGAAGGTGGGACGTGTGTAAATTATATATCAAGTCTGTGATGATTACGGTCCACTAGCCAAGCCGCTGCGTTTTCCTGGAGCTCTGAGAGCAGGTACAGCCCTGCAGCTACTTTTGCATTAAAGATGGCCTTGAAACAATGCCACCATTCCCCTGACCTTATTCTTGTGCTCTTTCCTTTCATATTTTTTTCATTCCCTTTCATTTTCTCTGTCCTCTGGTCTTAACCCTCCTGCTCTGTTTCCCGCAGAGCTGTCCAGATGTCCACTGCTCTTTGTTCTGCTGCTGCTCCTATAACAATTTTCCCCTATGTACATCCACTGCTAAGAGTACTAACACACAAAACAACTTAAGACTAGTCACATGGGTTTAGTGTTAACACTCGCTGAAGATGGTGTAGGCAGGGCGGCACGGTGGCACAGCAAGAAGTGTCGCAGTCACACAGCTCCAGGGACCTGGAGGTTGTGGGTTCGATTCCCGCTCTGGGTGACTGTCTGTGAGGAGTTTGGTGTGTTCTCCCTGTGTCCGCGTGGGTTTCCTCCCACAGTCCAGAAACACAAGTTGGTAGGTGGATTGGCAACTCAAATGTGTCCGTAGGTATGTGTGTGTTGTCCTGTGAAGGACATGGCGCCCCCTCCAGGGTGTATTACCGCCTTGCGCCCAATGATTCCAGGTAGGCATTTGACCCACTGCGACCCTGAACTGAATAAGCGGTTACAGATAATGAATGAATGAATAACGTAGGCTAAATCCTAGGATTTGCTGTAAACAGAAATATACAGCATTGTGAAAAATGTCCATGTTCAGTTTCCATTCCAAAAGAATGTTAAGTACAGTTTATTTACAGGAGATTTGCTGGAGTTCCACTTGCAGTAAGAACAGGGACAAGGTATGTCCCTATTGTATTGTATGGGACTCCTAACAACAGCACAAGACCTGCCAGACCACTAAATCCCCTCCCACCAGGTAAAACATTTTACCTTTGCATCTTTAGGAGATGCTTCACACTCCACAGCCCTTACGTTCTCAGAAAACACACAAGAAGCCCTTACGTTCCTCGGAAAAACAGATTGACCATTGAACAACCCAGACTTGAGCATCACTTTTTTAACATTAAATAAATAAATGCCCTGCAGAGTTCTCTAAAAACCTGTCAGCAATAGTCCTACAAACAAATGAAGCTATATTAAGAGTAAGGAAATATTTATAGTACAGTTTTATTGAGATGTCTTTGCTTTCCGTTGAAATATATTTTTCCTCATAAGTAAAATGGGTGGTGGTGCTGCAGGTACTGTCACTGTTACACAGCTGGGCCACTGTCTGTGAAGGGTTCCCTGCGTCTTTGTGGGCTTCCTCCCCCCAGGCCAGTAACACCTTGGTGAATGTGTGAGTGTGACTGTGTGAGTGTGTGTTGCCCTGTGATAGACTGCCACCCTGTCCTTGATGTGTTTTTGCACCCAGTCGTTATGTGTAGGTTCGTGACCGCAAAGCCATACCTTAACTGTGTTCAAGGGACCATCCAGAATGATATCAGTGAAAATTGCAGAAGCCAATATCTGTCATGGTGTGAGGCATGGATCAGTGTGTGTGTGTGTGTTTGTGTGACACCTTAATCAGCTGAAATCCCACTTGCAAAACTCCAATAATTGGAGTGTGTTTCAGACATCAAATTCTAAGTGTGTTAATAATACAAATTACAAAAAGTTTGTCAGTGAAAACAATCTGAATATTTTCTTTGTGCTTTTGTCATTTAAGTAACGAACAAATCGCAGAGCTTTTCTTATTGCATTTATAAAATTTGTCCCAACATTTCAGTAAACAGGGTTTGTAGTTCAGCAGTCTTTCAGAGAAAGCTCCTGCAATCCTCCTGCCGCACTTAGCATTGTTGATTTACATGAACGCTTCAATGATTAATCACCATGAAAAATCTAACGTCCCCATTTCCCAGTAAACAATCTCAATAATGATGAAATATATGTTTATGGCTCTGAAAGGTTAGGTTCTAGCCTTGCAGTTTTTCATGATTTATTCAAGCTCCTAATATACAGGTACATTCCTTCTATCCTTACAGATCAGACATGAACAGCTCAAGAATGACTGAGTTTTTAAAAACCCATGACACCCATCATGGATAACTGACCTTGAAATTTTAAATCACACAACCAGAGCATTTTGAGCTCAGTCAAGTGATGTAAATACCACTAGTAGCAACACGAAAAGAAATCCCTCATCCGTTTGTCTGTATACATGGATTTGGTTTAGCATCTCGAGTGTTCAGATATACTGATTCATTGGTTTTCAAATGTTTCATCCACATTTTATTTGTGGACACAGCTTGAGACTAATACCAGTGTAAAGTGAAGGCTGTGCGTATAATGTATTGGTGGTGGAACGTTTCCCGTCCCGTCCTGCTGGTGGCACTCTGGCCTTTCCCAAGCCCCAGTGGACTTCTCCTACTCCCTGGTCCGGCTCTTTTCATCCTCCTGATGCTGATAATGTTTTTTAAGCAAAGATTTATAGGCGGAGTGAGCCAAGAGGTGATGCATCATATCAGGAGTTTATAGACACTCAGTAAATTTGTCTTTCTTATGAACTGCAGAGATATGCACGATAGCGCTGAGTGTGTGTACGTGTATGTACACACACAGGCCTGGAGAAAGTCTCTTCAGAAGTTTATGGAAAAGTGGCATTTTTCATATTTCGCTAAGAACTATTTAGCAGCAAATGAAAGGCGAAGCAGCCGTAATAAACCAAACTTGAGTAAGTGCTCGCCCTGTGGCGGAGGCAATGAGTAAACAATATTGAAATACTGCCTCGGAGCCGTGGGCCTTACATTAATTTATGCTAATGCCTCCTCTTTATCAGCACTGGTTGGCAACTTTCCGTTTTTGTCTGACTTTACCAATCTTGTGTTTTTCATTATCATCTGGATGGCCCCAGGGTGCAGCTGGCAGAGCTGCGCAATCAGCGCAACAGGAAGTAAACACTCAGAAAGTACTGGACTGGTACTAGCCCTCCAGATATTGCCTGTATTCTGTTTTTCCATGCAGACATTGCATAAGAATCGGCAAAACCCACCCTTCATTCCCACCAACAGAGGAGCAAGGAAATTTATAAACAGTGATGCATGGAATATGACCTACTACACCGACTGTCCTCTAAGAGGCTTTATGAGCACAAAGAACATCAACACAATGATTTTATCTCTTGGTTGTTGTAGAATGGTGCCAAATTTACTCATGCATCTGTCATGTAATTAACAATGACTTCTCTCTTTTGCATTAAGCACAATGAAGAGGATGAGGCAGGCACTTTCCACAGATGTAGAAAGGCCTCAGTACACTTCTTGTGGAGACAGCATTCATGAGGATTCCTCAAAACTGAAAGAATCTTCTTAAGAGTACAAGCTCACACTTTCTTTGCCTGTTGACCATTAATTCAAAGTACAGTTTTGGCAACATTTCAGTGGCAAACACTTGATAACACTTAGTTATCTCTAAAAGCACTGACCAAAATATATAATATTCTGGAACAAATGCACAAGGTCGCCATGCCCAATGCCTAGAGTTCAATAGAGAGGTATCATTCATTATCTGTAACCCTTATCCAGTTCAGGGTCGCGGTGGGTCCAGAGCCTACCTGGAATCTTTGGGCGCAAGGCGGGAATACACCCTGGAGGGGGCGCCAGTCCTTCACAGGGCAACACACACACTCACACCTACGGACACTTTTGAGTCGCCAATCCACCTACCAACGTGTGATTTGGACTGTGGGAGGAAACCAGAGCACCTGGAGGAAACCCACACAGACACAGGGAGAACACACCACACTCCTCACAGACAGTCACCCGGAGCGGGAATCAAACCCACAACCTCCAGGCCCCTGGAGCTGTGTGACTGCTACAACTACCTGCTGCACCACCGTGCCGCCCACAGAGAGGTATAAATCTATCTAATCTAATATCAGTATCACTTCTGACTGATATTTAAGAGGAGTTTGAGTGGTGTTTATGATCCAGAATCATCAATCATCAGTAACTGACCTCACTAAATGTGATATAGATGACTGCTATTAAATCTGCACACTGATGTTCCAACATGTAGTGAAAGATTTTGCAGTGGAGTTAATGTTGTCACTGTTGTAATAAGTGGACAAACTCAATATTTATAGCCTTAAATAAAAAAAAAAAATATATATGGTGGTACTACAGGCAGTGTTGCTGCCAAACAGCTTCTGGGCCTTGGGTTGTGGGTTTAATCCTCACCTTGTGTCACTGTCTGTGGGGAATTCTGTGTGTTCTCCCTGTGTACGTATTGGTTTCCTCTGGGTGTGCTGTGATTTCCTCCTACAGTCTAAAAACCCATGCTTGTAGGTAGCCTGGCTAGGTGAAAATGTCCATAGGTATGAGCATGTGAGTGTATGTGTAAGTGTGTGATGCCATGTGATGGACTAGTAGTGTGTGATCCACTAGAGAGAAATAAGCAGTTACAGAAAATGAATGAATGAATGAAAAAAAAATAAAAAAGAATGAATGAAATTGTATGCTAAGGAAGGAATGTGGCTTTTTCTTAGCATTGCTCAAAGAACCTATTTATTTAAAAGAGTAGCCTCACGAACAGCTGATATATGACCTGAATACTTAAATAATTTTTTCCTTACATTGATTTGTAACATCAGACACAAAAATTGCTCCCTATGCAAATCCCTGTCTTTTATGGCGTGGACCTTTTAGTATAAATTTGAGGTTCCTTAGACAGAAGCAAAAATATGTCACTTTGCAGACCAAAAAAAGTCAGGTTGATTTTATCTTATTAATTGAATTAAATGCCAGAGCCAGTAGCAAGAAGAGTGAAGCAGTGTTTTTTTTTTCTTTTCTTTTCTTTTCTTTTCTTTCCTTTTTTTTCCAGAAACCTTTCAGACATGTGAAATGTCAGACTGGAGCAGTAATGACAGGTGTGCTAAAAACACATTTCACAGAGTGTCCATTACAGCTCCAAACAACACCATTTCCAACCCGGAAAGGTTATTATCCTTTAAGCAAGTGGAATTTCTGCTGGGTCGAGGTCAACAAATTCGAACCATTCACTCCCTGCCTGCCCCACAATCTTCATAGTGATTTGTAGGGATGTCATTTTCATGCTTTAAGATCCTAAAGAGGGTAATTTTCCTCTGCTTCCTCATTGTTACCCTGCACTTAGAGCCTATTTTCAGTATACCAGTATAGTATGGACATGTTGTGCCGGAGAAGTGGCATCAGCAAGTCCAATTTGGGCCTTTGGAAAATGGATTTCACGTTCACACTAAATTAAATAACTAAAGAGTTGGGGAAGTTATAGGATTTCTGGCCTTTTCCAGCATTTATAGTGAACACCACCAATCAGATTCATTTCACTAACTCTCATAATGAAACTGGACCACATCCAGGTCTGCTCGCTGAACTCAGGATGGCTGGACCTCAGGATTTCATTGATTCACTTGCATCAAGCCGCTCTCCAAATTCCAGTGCTGAGAATATAAAACATTTTTTTAATTGCCTAAGAAGATGAATGAGCAAAAAATAAAATAATTAGTTATAATTAATAATTGGTTGATCTATAATGAAAGATCTACAATAAAAGAAAGTGCAAGGTATGTTAGTTTGCTCTGTATTCTAATACAGCTGAAAAACACCATTGAGATTAGCACAAATCTATCAAAAGCTATTCCTCACAGATGGTCCTTTTCAGCTCCTCTTTGCTTGAGGCTTTGTGCTCCTATTCTTTCCATCTTAAGATTTCCCAGAGGTGTTCTTTGGGATTCAGGTGACACACTTGGCCGGTAGTTTTCTAGGCGATGGTTTTCAGCTTCTTTCAAAAAAAAAAAAAAGAGCATTTAGGATCAATGTCTTTTCAGCCTTTTCCCCCCTCTTCTTAGAATGGGAAACAATTTTTCTTTAAGCATTTTGGTTTAAATACGAGTATTCATGCTACACTGTCCCTCTGTCCACATCTGGTCATACCTACGAATATATTTCAGGATTTTTCTTGTAGCTGCATTGTCTTTGAAAGCAATCTTGACTCTGCAGGGATGTGGGTGACTTAGCAGTGGGCAGTCAGACTGTACTGGATATGAGAATAAAGACAGAGGCAGGTGTTCTTCTCACTTTCTCTCGTCTGTTGAATGACACCTTGATGACTGTCTCCCGGTTCACACTCCAGCAGGCCTAATCGGGCCAGGGTTTACACAGCCAGCGCTTCTGTTTACCTTGAATGATTGGCAGCGTGGAAATGAAATGTTAATCTAGGCTCTGGCCCCTGGAGCTGGGGAGCATGGAAGCGAGCTCACACAGAGCCTGCAGCACTGTGGAGAACTGGGAGGCCATTAGAATGATTAGACTGACAGCCCCACTCATTTCCTCCATAGCCATTCTGCCAAATGACGTAAAGCTCATGTTCCACACCACAGAATTAAATCAAAGACAGTGGACATAGTTTGCTGGACACTCTAATGCTGAGGTTCTGTAAATGATCTTCAGTAAAGCCTGTGGTTCCATACAGAACCACAAATCACTCATTTTTACCACCAAAAAGTTTCATACTAAATGCATTACTGATTATAGAAAAAAAAACTGTAAAAATAATTATGCACCGTGTATAAGATGAAAAATTGAACAGTGTTGCAGTCCTTGAATGATCCAGTCTATGCGCCAAAATGTGAGCTGAGTTGTGCCGTGCCGATACCATGCAATGGAAAAGCACCATAACCCAGATGTAGTGTAGTATACCTGGCCACTAGGTGCCAGTATAATAAATGTTTCAGAACTTTAACAGAAGAATCATTGCAGAAAATGACATATCACCCCTTTACATGTTTTTGTTTTATTTTTATTTCGCATGGTTAACCCCTGGAAGCCTATACAAAAAGCTGCTATTTCTGCCTTTGAGTCTCCTCGTCTCTTGTAAAAACATAAACGCCAGTGTGATTCTGTGTTTCGTTTGATATGGAAATAATCCACATCTGAAAGTGTGTCAGATTTTCTATACATTGTTACAAATGACATACTTAAAGAAGCAAACACATGACAGTAAACAAACGCCACACTTCATTTGCCTTTTATTGATTTAAGCTTTAACAAATCAAATATAAGCCCCTAGCATTATAAGTTTCATTCTAAATGTGTGTGAAATAAGAAGGAGCCCAAATGTATTGCTGTTAGGTATTTACAAGATTTTATGCAGCAAAACAATATTACGGTTGCATTTAACAGCTCTATATACACACCTGGAAAAAACATTTTTTAACCAGAACTGCCTTTGCTTGCGTGATGAGCAGATATGTGGCTGACTGCAGTCAGATCCTTACAGCAAGATTGTCGAAAACTGTACTGTCCTTTATCTCCTAATTGGCAGGAAAATGCATAAACAATGGACTCTGATATTTGCACAGTAGTGTTACGGCAGGACTGTGACATGCTTAAGAGTGGACAGAAATACTTGGCCTCATTGAGAATGAAAGGATGGCAGTTTTTCAAGAGCTCCTCTGATTTTCACAGACACTGCCAATATTCTAACCCCGGCCCACTGTGCCAGGACCCACTCGCTGTGTCTGTGATGGCTGTGTGAATCAAGGGAAGAGGTTTGGTCATGCTTGGCTCAGCGGGGCTGATGAAGGCCGCTCTGGTGCTATGGTCAGTCACGCTTTCTGCAACGAGAACATCCAGCTGAACGCCGCTCTGCTCTCCACCTGCTCCACTGGGGGGAGAAACCGCAGCTGAGCAGTGAGAACTCATTTTCATTGGTAATCTCAGAGAGCTTTTGAAGTACGGAACTGGAGCGCCTGCCCTGTTTTCCAGAAAGCCATTTGGTTCAGGTGAGTAGTGACTCGTGGGCTTCTTCTCTGGAGCCCAGCCCACGTCTTTACACCCCTGGCTCGTTCAGACAAAACTCTCTCCTTGGAGTTATTGTTCTGGCTGAATACTGACCTAAGCGCCTACCCCCTGGGACCAGTCCATATCTCCATGGAGAGATAGAGATAGACACTCCACACTCTGGTATAGGCTTTAGTGTTCTCAGAACAATGGAGGCCAAGGCTGATTAGCGCTGGCTCACCAGGCCAGGAGGGCCTCATTAAAACAACAGGGCCCTGATTAGATAAAGAGTCTCTTCAGAAAACCCAAGAAAGCAGCCATCTTTCTGGAGGACTCTCAGCTCATTAGCTAGAGATTAGGTGGAGATACAGCTGTGGAGTAGGTAACCGCTATCAAAACATCATTCAGCATTCATCATTTCAGCATAACTGAATTATTAAAAGTTGATTAATGGAATCAAGGCTTCTTTGAAAACAAGGGAGTTCTGTTCACACAGCATCATCGGTTAAACCCGGTTAAACCCAATCTACTTTAAAAGTACAAAATTGATCTTATTTCACCTTGGTTTTCAGTGGCCAGGACCACCATAGAGCAGGCAATTGCTGAATCAATCTCACACTGCTAAGAATAGTCTACCAACCTAAAATTTCCAGTCAGCGGTGTCCAATAACCATGAATGAAGGACTAGAGGACGACCAACATAAACTGTGTAGCAACAGGTGAGCCACTGTCTCTGATTTTACATCTACAAGATGGGTCAGTGATGTGGGTGTGTCTAATAGGATGCACAGCAAGTAGGCAGTGCTTAAAAACAACAGCAGCATTACTGTGTCAGTTCCACTCATACCAGCACACACTAACACACCACTCTTTCCTTATCTGTGCTCTTAACCATTGAATGTGAAGGTGAAAGAGAGATAATAATAATAATGTTAATTTGTAGAACTACACAGTGGACCTATATGGTCAATGAAGTGGAAAAAATAGACAGTGTGTGTAGAAATATTTAGATTTTTTGAACAAAATCAATATCTGTATCTATTAATAACTGAAGTATTTTGAGTAGAATAATAAAAAGATGGATATGCTGTGATTTAAATACAATAACATGCTTTTACATTCTTATATTATTCCCATATGATGTGGAAGGCTTGGATGAGCACTCATTCACTTCTTTTACTTGACTTGACTGACTTTGGCGCATTTAGTGCCAGGGATTATTATGTTCTTTGAGTGCTAATACTCGTAGTACACTTTAAAAACGGGTCATTTAAAATAATATCTTAATAACTTCATATGCTTTCTTAGAACATCCTTCATACCACAGACCAATTGGGTAGATTTGCTCTTGACATTGATGGGTACCTATGAATCTACCACTTGCCTGTTTTCTTTTTTTCCTTGGTGCCATGATAAAATCACAATGTAATAGAACTTAGAATTGGCAGTTTGGTGTGCAGGTAATTTCCTAACCATATTATTCATAGCTTCAGATGATTTTAGCCTGCTGTTATTATGATGGACTCGTTTCATTAGCGAACTTGACTTTAAGTGACTTACATGTTTCTTTGAAAAATAGCTCCTTATGTCCACCTTCTTCTTTTTTTTGCTGCCATCTTCACTCGCTTTTGTCACCAATGATGCACCTGAGTGTTGTAGAGGAGTAGAGGAAAGATATTCTTTTATGTATTTAACGAGTATTTGGACTTTTAAAACCCTCCCTGTACTGTTAATAACCCACCCTTTGCATTAAACAGTCATTCTATAATGTTTTTCAGCTGGAACTACATGTGATATCCTACCAGTTTCTTTAATAGAGTCATTCCTAAGCTGTGATTTAGCGTAAGTAAATTTCACTCGGATGTGGACATGAACAATACACGTACTGTACGTAAAATACTTGTAAATGATATATCTTGTCACCTACAGGCCTAGTCTAATACATTCATTCATTCATTCATTCATTATCTGTAACCCTTATCCAATACAGGGTCGCAGTGGGGGTCCAGAGCCTACCTGGAATCATTGGGCACAAGGCGGGAATACACCCTGGAGGGGGCGCAAGTCCTTCACAGAGCAACACACACTCACACATTCACTCACACACTCACACCTACGGACACTTTTGAGTCGCCAATCCACCTACCAACGTGTGTTTTTGGACTATGGGAGGAAACCGGAGCACCCGGAGGAAACCCACGCAGACACAGGGAGAACACACCACACTCCTCACAGACAGTCACCCGGAGCGGGAATCAAACCCACAACCTCCAGGCCCCTGGGGCTGTGTGACTGCGACAACTACCTGCTGCACCACCATGCTGCCCTAGTCTAATACATGTAAATAATAAAAAAAATACTTTTAATTTACACATCTTTCACGGTTTTCCTAGATTTTCCCTCAATATCCACGATATAGCGGCCATAAACCCCCTTGAAAAAACCCACAAAGTAGTGAATCCGCGAAACATGAACCGCGAAGTAGCGAGGGATTACTGTACTCACTTATGACTGGAAAGTTTTCCTTCCAGTTTTGGCGCTGCTATCAACCAAACTTTTTTTTGGATGGGATCCGTCCATGCTAATCCTACACCCTTGCTACAGACATTTCTACATTTTTTTATGCAGAAATCAGAGACCACCATGTTTTACATTTCATGTCATATACTATTTAAGTATAAATTGAATCATTTTAGGAGATATTGCTCAGGACGTAAAGTAATCTATTTGTATAATGAAGGAAAGGGATCAAATAAATGAAAAAAAAATGTATTTAAAATATATAAAAGTGTCCTGGACCACATTTTCCTTCCAGTGGAGCACCTCCCTTTAGTATAGTCCAGAGAAACCAGCCCTGGGAGAAAATGGCACCTGTGATGCAAGAACAGCACTTAAAGCTTTCATCTTCGAGAGACGGGAGAAAATCAAGCTCTGCTCCTGCTTCAAAACTAAAATAATCCATTGCTGTTCCTATCCATCCTGTGAGAAGACAGCTCAACACTATGGGTCTGCAAGGAAGTAAAGCTGTCAATAAGCTTTTGATATTGCTGTTGTTCTCAGAACTACTCTATTGTAGACATCAGATCTCAGTGAATGTGTTTAGGATTTCTTAGAAAGCGGTTGGGTCTGGTTCCAAGTGTCATGTTTATTTAAGATTGCCCACCTGCCCGCTGTGTTTACGCTCTCACCTCTGTGCTCTTGAGCTCATGAAATTACACTGTGGTCTTTTGAAGAGGTTCAAACATTCCTTGGATGGTTGGCTGACAAACAACTCCAGGAATGAAAAAACTACACTGATCTGTCTGAACTGAAGTGTTACGAGCATGTGAATACACAAAGCAACAAGCCTTAGAAATGGCTACATTTCAGAGGCAGTGATGCTAGTGGAAAAGCTACCAGTGACCAGGTCTCAAAAAGCATGTAGAGCTAAGTATAGTCTAGAAGAGCAGGTACAATGCACTGGAAAAGTCACATGTCGTGTCTGAGAATTAAGGTGTTGTGTATTTCCTGTATTTTTGTCAAGCATTGTCTCAGAGCCGTCATGCCTGTGTCGTGTTTGCTGTATTTCATGTGTTCTCTTGGTCTGAGTTGTGTGTTTGTTTATCCCTGTCAATGAAGTCAATGAATGGTGGACTCTGACTTTAGTTTGTTTTTCTTCATTGTTTTCAGAAATCAGTGATGATCGTTATCGAATAACTGGAGTTACTCTACTACATATAAATGTTTCTATTTCCAGCTACATCCGTTCTATTCTTAGATTTTTTTTTTCTTTGACAGTTTAACTAGATAACATCAGCCGCTAAATATAAGGACGGAACTTTCCTCCAGGGGATGAGATTTGTGCCACCTCACTAGGCTTTGTTCATTATATCAGAAATGGGGATAAAACAGTGGAATGAATAGTGTCGAGGAAAAGCTATTTGTGTCTCTCCACTCTCTCTCCCTCTCTCTCTCTCTTTGGTGGCAACTGTTTGGTATGTGTTGGAGACGGTATGTAATGGCTCAGAGGAGAACATAAACAGTCCCAGTGAATGCACTCTCACTGGGGACTTTCAAAGCCAGGGATCAGACGCATATTGAAAATGTTGTTCTCACACCTAAAGGGCAACACGCTTTAATGCACTGTGAAATATGAAACTGCTCAATCCGTTTAATATTAGCCACATGCTCTACAGGGTGTGAAGTAGAGGCGAGGAGATGAGAGGACAACACCCAGGCCTCTTATGATCCACACACTGTGTAATACTCCACACATATATTTACAATGCTCCCCTGTATTGGATTTGACATGACTGACAGCTTCTCTCTACTATTGGAAGTGACAAGAAAATGAAGCACAGGGTGAGGGCTGTGTGTATGTGTGTGTGCTGCTTGTTTGTTGGGGTGGGGGCTTAGTCAGGAGGTTTTGATATATATATATGTATATGTGTGTGTGTGTGTAAAACTACTGCTCTACTGGTGTATTGAAATATGACACTCCTTTCACCCTGATCTTCAATGGATAGGAACCCCACTGGACTCCCATAGGGCATGTACTATTTTGGGGGTGGATCATTCTCAGCGCTGCAGTGACACTGATGTGTTGGTGGCATGTTTGTGTGGGATTTGCTGGTACAACTGTATCAGACACAGCTGGAGTTTTTAAACCCCCTGTCCACTCACTGTCCACTCATTCATTCATTATCTGTAACCCTTATCCAGTTCAGGGTCGCAGTGGGTCCAGAGCCTACCTGGAATCATTGGGCGCAAGGCGGGAATACACCCTGGAGGGGGCACCAGTCCTTCACAAGGCAACACACACACAGACATTCACTCACACCTACGGACACTTTTGAGTCGCCAGCCAACCTACCAACGTGTGTTTTTTGGACTGTGGGAGGAAACCGGAGCACCCGGAGGAAACCCACGCAGACACAGGAAGAACACACCAACTCCTCAGAGACAGTCAACCAGAGCGTGAATCGAACCCACAACCTCCATGTCCCTGGAGCTGTGTGACTGCGACACTACCTGCTGCACCACCGTGCCACCCCTGTCCACTCTATAAGATGATTTAAATTTGCTAGTCTGCCTTGTATTTCCAATGTCAGAGACAGTAGCTCATCTGTTGCTGTGCTTTAGGTGTTAGTCATCTTCTAGTTTTCTGAATCTTCTGCCATCATTTCAACATTTGGCTGAGATGTGTTTACTTTAATAATAATATTATTATTAATCATCTGTTATTTCCTTTTAATCCGTTTCAATCTTTACATTGAACATTGGAGAGGTGTTTTCCTCAGTTTTCCTAATTAGCCTTTGTGATTCGCAGACTAGATATGAATGAATAATTAAATGCTTAGACAAAACGCAACATCCAATTAATTTCTGTAATTATATCAGAGGGAGAACAAATTGCCTTTATCTCCATGACTCCCCCAACCTTCCTTAATGTGAAGTGGCAGGCTGAGCGTCACAGGGACAGGTTTGTGTTCACAGGTTTGTTTTCTGGATGGATTGCTGCTTATTTTTTCAGAAATAAATTGCCTGTGAGGGGCCACCATGACATAAACGAACATCCTGAGAAGTTAATGTCCTTGCTGCCTCCATCACTCCAGTGTTAATTGTTAAAATTCTTCAGGCGTCTCAGTTCCGTGCTTCTTTGAAGTCAGACGGCAAGCTTGTGGAGTCTTAAAAAAGAGCGTTTCCATGCTTATTTTTCATCAAATAGACTTGAAGACGCAACACACACACACACACACACACACACACATGCTGTAAACACGTAAACACAAACAAACTGCCATTCACAGTGATTAGTCCTGACAGCCGTGTCAAAGGCCACTCTACTCTCCAGCGCACTCATATTGGAACCAAAAGAACTTAAGATATGAAAATAATTAGACTAAAAGCCATTCTAAATTTAATCACATGACTCCTGAGTCTAGGGACACATGAGGTCCAAGGCTTATGTGTCTCCAAAGACTGTTTGGATTGAATTTATATTAAGATTCAGCCTGGTGACCTAAAACTGCAGAATGTAAACAGACCCAGATGCCAATTCAAAATGAATTGATTTGGCTTCATTAAATGCAGAGAAAGCCAATACTCATAGAATGGGTTATGCTGGAGCAGCCATTAACAAATCTGAGATCAGCATAGTCAATGTCAGAGCTCAGTCCATGTGCTTTTGTTTTGTCCTGCGTCCAGACTGACACTGAATATGAATGTTTTTCACTGTGTTTATACACATCCTATTGTTAGCCTTTTTTCTTTAGTCATCGTTAAAGGACTGTTAATAAAACACCTTCAGTCCCCATTCTTACTAGTGTCCTCATGGTTGAATGCAATCAAATCCACAAAGCAACGTTGGTAAACATCCAGCTGAGTGATCAGGGACACACGTTACTAACCCGTGGAGACATAGTACACAATAAATGGGTACCACTACTATTTCACAGTCAGTGACTGTATTTATCACTTGCATAGTTTACGGTATCTGCTGCTGTAACTGCTGCACTAACTCACGTTATATATACTCAATACTGTGTACCGGTTTATACTGGTTAACCCTTAACTGTCTTTTGGTCCTATACTTAAGCCCATTTGTATTCATGGCTCCTGGTATTTATTGTAAGATTTTAGTAGTATTTATTTTTGTATCCGTTTTAGTTTTTTAGTAGTATATATTTAGATCTTTTTTTATCCATTGGAATGTTTTTGTCTGCACTGTGTATATTGCATTGTTGGGAGATCTTTTGTGTCATTTCACTGTTTACTTATATACAAGGGGCATTTAGAGTGTTCTTGGTGTAGGAAGTAAGTAAATCACGTATGAAATAAATGTGCGCAGCAGGAAGTGTTGCAGTCATACAGTTCCAGGGACCTCCCACAGTCCAAAAACACACGTTGGTAGGTGGACTGGCGACTCAACAGTGTCTGTAGGTGTGAGTGAATGTGTGAGTGTGTGTTGCCCTGTGAAGGACTGGCGCCCCCTCCAGGGTGTATTCCAGCCTTGCGCCCAATGATTCCAGGTAGGCTCTGGACCCACTGCGACCCTGAACTGTATAAAGGTTACAGATAATGAATGAATGAATGTTAAACACAATATCTTTTTATTTTTCTATGTAATCACACTTTACTCATATGTTTGATGTAGCAATTAGCTTTGCAAATCCTGGAAAGAAAAAGAACGGTCTAAAATGATCATTTATCGCTATCATCAGACAATGATTTTCCACTGAAATCTTTCTTTTGATTTGGGAACAGATAAAAATCTCCCAGGTCTAAGTTCAGGCTGTAGCAGGGATGTCTTTGGATTGACAGTCACACACAGTGCAGTGCTCTATCTTCATCAGCATACCTCAGAAATCTTCCTAGAAACATCATAATATTACCTGCAATATTAGTAGATTAATTTATTACTGAATCTCCCTTGTAGCATGTACTTTTATATAAAGCCACTTGAACTTATTGTTTTTTAACACATAAATCAGCTATGAATTGTCCATCAGGGACTTTGGTAGTATTAATCAACTGCTCAAATTACTGGAGAGAAAGCACCACCAGTAATATAAATGCTGTTTATTTATTCATGCTGAAGCTTGGCATTACCTCATAATTGCATGTCAAGAAAGTTTTATTTCAAATGGGTTCAGCAGGAATGGACTATTCAGGGCCACTTGACGTTTAGTTTGGGGCCTAATTTTATTCAGACTATTGACAGTTTTCAGGGGAACGAGCAAGGACGAGAAAATAAGCAAACAAATGAACTTTTACTGCGCGTCAGAGAGATAAATTAAAACAAGTCGAGGCATCGCTGTGGGGTCTGCTGAAGCGTGTCAGAAGAGTTTCATCATTTAGCCCAATAAAAGCACGCATGTTACTCTCACGGTAAAGTGGAACAGTGGATATTTGTTCTCTCTTTCTCAGGAGCTGAAGCAATTGTTTGTTTTGAAGTCCAGGTTCTTCCCTGTGAGATATTGCTTTGGAGGGTTTCAGACTGAACTATCTCTGTGCTGTTACTTACTGCTGTTTACAAACAAGACTGTGGTCCCCAGGGATATGGCAGCATGCTATTCATCTTTCTCCTGTCCTTTTGTAAACACACATGGCCACTTTCATCATCCCTTACCCTGTTTGGTCGTCGTGACACTGTGAAACACGGCCCTAGAGCAACAGATAAGACCCTATTTCCATGGGAACACATTTAAATCAGCTGTTGTGGGTTTTTACTATTCCCTACAAAGCCAGTAACTTACATTATATGTTTAAGCCTCACACTTCTTTGGATTTTTTTGGACCTACAACAGCCAGAGGTTTGTAAATGAAATTATAGCCAGGATTTGACAGTTGGGTGGGCTTTGGCAAACGTTGGGTGTTCAGTTATATGTTGACCCAATGGGGAAGGTTTTACTTTGTCAACTGTTAGGTTTTATAACAAACCACAGAACACAAAAGCGGTAGCTCTTTCTTCTGTGTCTCATGCTCCAGCTCCAAGCTCAACCTGTGGTAATTTAACACATTCATTGTTTTAACCAGTCATTTAGGAATTTTAGCTACAACCATAATTCATTCTTTTTTACAGAGACTACTGATGTATTCATGGTTTTATTTAACGATGTAAACACAGCAACGGCACTGCTGAGTTCAGGCAGATATATGTATAGTATATTATAATTCATTCTCAGCCCTGCCCTTATTCCCCCACCCCACCGATCTCACACACACGTGCACACAGACACACTCTTGAGCCATGGGCTGCGGTGTAGCATTAATTTTCTCTATTAAAGCTTCTGTATCTGATGTTAAATTTCTCCCTGAATCTTTTATCAAAAAAAGTTATAACAAAAGATTCTAATTAAAATAAAAGATTCTAATTCAGGGCGGCACAGTGGTGTAGCAGGAAGTTGTCGCAGTCACACAGCTCCAGGGACCTGGAGGTTGTGGGTGTTAGTCCCGCTCTGGGTGACTGGAGTTTGGTGTGTTCTCCCCGTGTCCGAGTGTGTTTCCTCCGGGTGCTCCGGTTTCCGCCCACAATCCAAAAACACATGTTGGTAGGTGGATTGGCGACTCAAAACGCCCCCTCCAGGGTGTGTTCCCGCCTTGCGCCCAATTCCAGGTAAGCTCCGGACCCACCGCGACCCTGAACTGGATAAGGGTTACAGATAATGAATGAATGAATCACGTAAATTAATAGTACCAGGATTAATAGTCAATTTATGTAATACAACCCCCCACCTACAGCTGTCATTGCAGAATGTTTAGCCCCCTTTATTCCTCATACATAAATCTCTAGCAACATCTCTGGTGAGCACAACTAAATGTCCATAATGCATACCATCAAGTAGCATGCGGTCCCTTACAGCTGAGGACACTGATAATTTGGGAATTGTAAAATGCCTCTAAATGTTACTCTAAATGTGACATTGGTTTAGTGTACGTCCAAATGAGCAGCGGGTTGTGAAACACAAGTGAGGGCCAGAGCATGTCATGCATTATCAGGCTAATTGAAGAAGAGTTGATTTGCAATTTGCGCATTACAACAGCCATGGAGGAGACAGAGGGTGCACAATACGCATTCGTGTTAGCTACTTAGAGGCTCTTACTCTGGCTGCTAAAGCCTTTTTCAAAATTCCACTCATGCTGAGAGTCTCCTGCCTGGGCCTCCGAGGAGTTAAGGCCCTGCACACTTCATCTGGCCCAAGGTCCTCAGCCAGGACATTCAACTGTTTGAGTAAGCAGCACAGGCTAATGGTGGCTGTTTCCCCATTTTCCTTCTTTCCGTTTCCTTTGAAATATGGCTCTGCTCAGGCAATTGCTTTTTTTCTGTATAAGAGATTCCATCTGTTTGCTAAACCTGAGGCTTGAATCTTTATTTCCTGGTCAAAGTAGAACAGTAGACTAGGCCACTATTTACACATTTACATTAGATGTTGAAACATGGGAGGTCTGAATTGTATCTGGCGTTGAGACCTTTAGTAAATTCAGGTACTGATGTTAAACGATTAATTTGGATAGCAGACACCACTCCATCTCCCAGTGGTAATAAAGGATGCTCCATCACTACAGAGACCAACGCTCCACTGCTCCACATGCATACATAGCTGCTTCAGACCATCCTGTTTCATGCTTTTCTATAGAGATTACACAAGTTGTATGTGTGCAGTCAAATATCTGTGTTCGCAATGAGTGCATCTTAAAGCTGAATTCAGAAGCTGGGCTTCAACAGAAATGTGTTGGATTTAATGTATTTTCTTTGCTTTTTTTCCATTAAGACTTTCAAATTTCAAAACATGCTGTTCAGTCCCTAGTCTATAGACATTCACATATGGGAACTAAGCTGCAAAAACTTGTTTTGCATTCCCTGTTTTTGTGATGTCACAAAACCATGAATTTTATTAGTATTATTAGAGCTGTAGATTAATTGCAAAATTTGCTGTGATTCATTGTGATTAATGGCACAGTCCCTTCTTAAGACCATAGCTTTAAATAATGAATATTTACATGTAAATGAAAGAATCATTATAAGATCAAAACATTGGAATTATATATATATATATATATATATATATATATATATATATATATATATATATATATATATATATTCATAGTGTCTAATCACAAAACTAAGATGCTAGTACTTCTTGGAATGTTTGGGAAGGGAGATAATTTTGTAGTGTGATAACTCCCACCCCGTGATGTAGAATAGGTAAATAAAATCATTATCTTCATTTGTATTCTGAATGGTTCCTTACTGGACATTGGGCCAGACATTTTGTAGTGTTGCTTACTTCCTCAGAGGACTTACTTTACCTTTTACAATAAATAGCATTGTATATCAAAATGCAGCTAAAAGACATGTGAAACTGCTTCTATGATTGGAATGTGTAAAGGTCTAACTCCTGATTCTGAGGTAGTGGACTATTTTTGAGCACAGCTTTGTGAATGATCAGATCAGAACCAGGTGATCAGGCACTAATATCAAGTGTAAACAGAGCAGGATCGTTCCATGGTCTACAAGCAGTTGGTTCCTGGGAATCTTCAACCGGACTGACCCATTCAGGACACCTACTCATCCAAAATTCATGGTATTATTGGGTATGCATGAAAAACTGGCTAGCTTTTTCACATCATTAGAATATCTCAGTGTAGTTCTGATGATTTTTTAATTAGAATCATTCATTCATTATCTGTAACCCTTATCCAGTTCAGGGTCATGGTGGGTCCAGAGCCTACCTGGAATCATTAGGCGCAAGGCGGGAATACACCCTGGAGGGGGCGCCTGTCCTTCACAAGGCAACAGTTCTTTGTCAGGTTATGACAACAGAAACCCTGTCTGTTATACAAAAACATGACTGTTGCATTGAACGAAAGTCCTCTAAGCTTTCAGCTTGTCCTTTATATAGCTAGCCGACACACAAATGTATAGTGTTACCTAACTACCTTCAATTAACACTGCATTATTACTGTTTGGGCCACTTCAGGCTCACCTGTTCTCTGAGTGAAATGGGTCAGAATTGCCTGCCCTCTTCTTCTTCTTCTTCTTCTTTTCTCTCTCTCTCTCTCTCTCTCTCTCTCTCTCTCTCTCTCTCTCTCTCTCATGCTTGAAAGCCTGATTTTGGTTTCATTGTAGCCAGGTCTGTAACGCTAACACATCCCAAGTCAACAACTCACAAGTCAACTGGGGAGTGGTATGGGGGGAAAGTGTAAAAATAAAAGAGCACAACCCGTGGATAAAGAGACCGTATCATCAAAGGCACAGTGTGGTCTCGTGTATTTCTACATGAACAGAAAGTATATGTAACAGTGATGTGTCCTAACAGGTGATTTCATAATGAAATGCTTTGGAGCAGCCACTCCTGAGCTGGGGTTACCATGACATATGCTAGTGCTATTGTCTAGATTGATAATCATCCCTTTGGCTATGGAGTAGTGAAACTCTGGGTGCTGGAGCAATATTTAATGCCTGAGTGACTTAGAGTGGGTTTGCAACTAATCATCCAACACCTGTACTTGTCTCAGTGTCATCAAATCCTCACAATAGGGGAAAACTACCCAATAATACCATGAGTTTCAGAACACATTTTGGATAGAGTAGGTGTCCTGAATGGGCCAGTCTGGCTGAAGATTCCCAGGAGGGGAATCCATGACTCTTTTGTGTTCTGTGCACAGTGAACCGACTGCTTGTAAACCATGGAACGATCCTGCTCTGTTTACACTTGATATTAGTGCCTGATCACCTTGTTCTGATCTGATCATTCACAAAGCTGTGCTCAAAAAATAGTCCACTACCTCAGAATCAGGAGTTAGACCTTTACACATTCCAATCATAGAAGCAGTTTCACGTGTCTTTTAGCTGCATTTTGATATACAATGCTATTTATTGTAAAAGGTAAAGTAAGTCCTCTGAGGAAGTAAGCAACACTACAAAATGTCTGGCCCAATGTCCAGTAAGGAACCATTCAGAATACAAATGAAGATAATGATTTTATTTACCTATTCTACATCACGGGGTGGGAGTTATCAGAGATGAGAAATGTCTACCGTAAGGATTAAGTTGATTGGTAACTGAAGCTGTAAGTGGTTGCAGGGCTCAGACAAAGATGCTCAGAGAGAAAAAAAATCATGGAGAATGAGAGGAGCTGAGACAGGGCTATAGTGACAGAGACAGATAAGAGTGGGTAGAAGGGCTGCAGGATGTTTATGGCTTAATTGAGGTCTATACAGAGCACAGATAAAGGAGCTAAAGCAGATCTTGTAGCGCATATTAATAATCTCTCTCTCTCACTCACACACACACACACACACACAAATTGACCTTCATCAACTGCTTGACTTCTACATCAGTGGACTCATAATGCAATGCAAACCTTAAAATGTGAAGGTAATACATAAGGACACAGAGTAAAGATGACTCTGCAAGAGATACACTCAACTCTGTGGCCATTCTCCTTACAGGATTAAAATCATTCCAATTACTGGACTCTTCCAAGCCACAAGGATTGGATGCCACAATTGATTAGTTGCCGAGGAAGAGCAAGACATCATTAACTTGTTGCAGAATTTTTTATATTAATTTTAACATGTTCTCCAAAGGTCGGGGTCCCCACAGGGCCACTGGAGAGCACAAAGTGCACCTGTAAGACCAGTGGATCTTTGAAATGGACAGTTAATGTAGTAACCTAGAGGCATTGATATATGATGTCATGTTGTTTTTTTTAAATCCAGCATGAAATGAATGCTCGTTAACCTTAAAGAAGCTCCACAATGTTCATTTGATGCAAACGTCCAGTTTAAAACAGGTTTGGACTGTATTTGTAAAGAAAATGGAAAGCAGTGGTTAGTTTTTAACATAATTTAAACAGTTACATTGAATATTAAAACTTAAATATTACAAAACACACTATTATTATTATTATTATTATTATTATTATTATTATGTTGTTGTTGTTGTGGTTGTGGAGGTGGTGGGGTTGTTTTGGTTTTCCCTCTCCCCAAACGTAATGCCTGCAACATGTTTTTTAAAAAGCCAGGACAGGAGTATGTTTGCACTGTGTTACATCACTTTTCCATTCAGCTCCACTTAATAACACTTTGAAGACTGACGATGGCTATTGATCCAGTTTGGAAAGTGGATTTTTTTTTTCTTGCCATTCATTGGTTACACAAGTCTACAGCTCTGAAGTTGTACAAGGCTTTCGTTGTTGTACTTTGCACTTCATAATAATTTTAATAAGAGGAGAGTCTGGACTGCAGGCAGGTGTGTTAAACTGGACTCTCACTGTAACATGCAGAATATACCCTTAAGAAGGACACAGACCAAAAAGAAGCATATGATGCTCCAAATCCTTGAGTGTTAACAGTGACTTGTGTAAGTTTCTAATGCAATGTGTAGTAACACACCCCATGGCACAGACTAGCCTTTGAAATTTGCACTGGTAACAGTCTGGACATATCTCAGCCTGAACTTGAGCATGTTTGATTAAGTGAACATTCTCAGGATTTACAGTGTGTGTCCAAAATAAAGTTTGCCCCTTGTGGATGTATTTGTACATTTCTAATACCTACTGATGCAGCATGAAAAATCAGGCACAAACCTGCCCCTAACCATAAACATTATCCTAACTCCAAACTTCAACTGTTTTCTTCAAGCACATGTCAAAGAGTTTGTATGGGTTTTGTTCACTCATCAGCTCACTCAGTGATGCTAAAACAAATAATACTAACAATATACAAATGTTATCAAGATCTGGGTTGCTCCTATTAGAAGTGTATTTACTGATTCTAAGATCTTGTTAGTCTGACTATTGCCTCCCCAGCCGAGAGAATAGGACAGTTATTATTTCCATATATCCACTGTGTGCGGCATTTACCAGTGCTTTAAGATGTTAACTGATAGTTGAAGTGTTCCTAACATGTCTTCATACAGTATGTATGTAGTATTTGACTACTACAGGTACAAGTGTCATTCCTGTTTCTATCTTTCGCTTTTTACACAACTTTGGGTATTAGAATGGTGCTATAAAAATGCAACCTATTATAATTATTATTAATATTAATAAGGGTGGCACAGTGGTGCAGCAGGTAGTTGTCGCAGTCACACAGTTTCAGGGACCTGGAGGTTGTGGGTTCTAGACCCGCTCCGGGTGACTGTCTGTGAAGAGTGTGGTGTGTTCTCCCTGTGTCTGCGTGGGTTTCCACCAGGTGACTGTCTGTGAGGAGTGTGGTGTGTTCTCACTGTGTCTGCGTGGGTTTCCTCCGGGTGGCTGTCTGTGAGGAGTGTGGTGTGTTCTCCCTGTGTCTGCGTGGGTTTTCTCCAGGTGACTGTCTGTGAGGAGTGTGGTGTGTTCTCCCTGTGTCTGCGTGGGTTTCCACCAGGTGACTGTCTGTGAGGAGTGTGGTGTGTTCTCTCTGTGTCTGCGTGGGTTTCCTCCGGGTGACTGTCTGTGAGGAGTGTGGTGTGTTCTCACTGTGTTTGCGTGGGTTTCCTCCGGGTGACTGTCTGTGAAGAGTTTGATGTGTTCTCCCTGTGTCCTCCCACTGTCCAAAAACACACACTGGTAGATGGATTGTCGACTCAAAAGTGTCAGTAGGTGTGTGTGTGTGGCCCTGTGGGGGACTGGCGCCCCCTCCGGGGTGTTTTTCTCCGCCTGTTATTCCGGGTGTGCTCCAGACCCACTGCGACCCTGAACTGGATAAGCAGTTGAATGACAATAAATGAATGAATAAATGAATGAATGAATGAATGAATAATGTTATTATTATGGAACACAACCCCTTACATTTGAAAGGAATTTCAGTCAAGATCATGATCCAGAACTAATCATCTAACAGCAGTGCCTGGCCTCTCTAAAGCACTTATGTCATTGAAGACAACAAAATCTCACAGCAGTGCTTTAACAAACAATACAAAGGCTTCACAGAAAAGTAGAGGCTGTTACTGCAGCAAATTGGGGACAAAAACTAAAGCAGTACTGTCAACACTCTTTGAAAAAGCAGCTATCACAACATAAGCCATCCTTGTTACATATAAATAGAAATCTTATTAATATGAATAAAACAAAGTTATAAAAAGATCTGATTGCTGCCTCTGTCCTCACTGAGGCATGGGACATTTCAGTGCTCACAGGCCCAGACCGTGCTCTTCAGAATGACAGGTAGTGATTTGCACATCAAACAGAACCACAAATCTGAGGTTTGAAGATGCCTTGTTTTCACTTGTGTCTGATGACACATGTGGAGAGTGACAGGCGCCCCTCAGGTGGCTCTCATTAGAAGGAAGAGGCAGGACTCAGTTGGCCTGCAAGACTCAGTGGGGCTGCAGTGCTGTTCACAACAGAGAAATGTCATTTATTGAATATTATTCACTGTAGCGTTTACAGCAGCATTCATTATACCTGGAAAAAGCAACATTCTTGTCATGCCATATTCCAGTGCTAAGATGCTACCCACCAATTCACAGCGACCAGTGTAGGGAAATGTAGAAGGTATATACATAGGGCAATTATCAAATGTTAGCCCAAAAAGCCCCCAACCTAAGTGAAGTGAACCTAAGTGAACAGAAGAATGTATACTGTGGAAGTATAATGTAGCCTCTGGGAGTAACTAGCATTATTTATTTATTTATTTATTCATTCATTTTTGTGTCTATTTATTTATTTATTTATTTCGCTGATAGGGGAGCATGGCGGCACGGTGGCACAGCAGGTAGTTGTCGCAGTCACACAGCACCAGGAACATGGAGGTTGTGGGTTCAAGTCCCACTCCGGGTGACTGTCTGTGAGGAGTTGGTGTGTTCTCCCTGTGTCTGTGTGGGTGGGTGGGTGCTCCAGTTCCCTCCCACGGGCCAAAAGCACACATTCGTAGGTGGATTGGTGACTTAAAAGTTTTCACAGGTTTGAATGTATGTCACCCTGTGAAGGACTGGCCCCCTGGAGAGAGGTAGTTACAGATAATGAATGAATGATAGAGGAGTCATGGTGTGTGCACATTAACCTGGCAAAGAGTACATTTCCAGCTTCTTTTCCACATCCTACAGTGCCTAATGTACAGTGCCTAATGGACAGCCATTTCTGCTGTTGTTGTTTTCACCGTTAAAGAAATAGCAATAAATATTTATTTAGTTTTTTATTATTATTATTTTTTGTTTGCTTTTTTATTATTATTTTTTAATGAATTGCAGTACACAAGATAATTAAACAAATTGCTTATTAGTCCCTGAATGCTGCTTATGCTCCCTAGGGTGGGTTCTTTGTACGGGGTAGCCATGTTTAAAATATGCTTCGGTAAAAAATCTATAAAACATCTTGCCAATAAATGCCAGAATTAAGGCTGTTTTAAAATATTCTATAGTGGCCCTTCTCGTTTGATCAGTAGATTCCAAAGTTTTGTTTTGTTTATTTGTTAAAAGCTTAATGGGAGAGTAGCAGCAAAATGTCTGAATGACAAATAAAACACAATATTATCTTTTATTTATACAGTTTCTTTTCTTGTTCACATTTAATTATTACTGCCCTTATATGACCTAGAAAGGACAGGGAACCTGATAGAGGAACAATAAAATAAAGCAATAATTTTTAGAATGATTATACTGGATTTCCATTGTTCAGAGATTGTGTTTTACATCTCTATTTACTATTTAACAATTATATATTTTTAAATTCATTATTTGCTTATAAGCTATTAACTATGCTACGTTTTATTCATTCATTTCCTGTACACCAGACTCCCGAAGGAATTGAACGCAAAACCTGAGATCCTGGGGCTGTGTGGAAAAAAACCTCCTCCAGTTTCACTGTGTCATTTCACTGTGTAATTTAATCAGACCATTTTAAATCTTACCAGTTCATCCACAATTTGGATTCATTAGATTAATAACTAGAACATGGGAAACTGTAAATAACAGCTGTTATCTAAATAAATCACTAAATTGTAAGACTGAGTAAGAGCTTTATTCTCTATATATAGTCCACAAAGGATGCAAAGGTAACAGCCTGCTTCATATGTATTCCCAGTAGGTCTTTTTTGTAGTTACAATGATTAGACTTCATTCTACACCTGTCTAGAATAAGTGGGAATAATATTCAAAAACTCCCCAAAGAGTTATTGGATAAAATGGTATAAAATGACAAATGCTTAATGGAATAAAATGCCAACAACAGTTGAGAGGCTTTAAAAATCTCAACAAGTTCTTGAAAGCAAGGGCTACGAAGGCAATGATGACTGCGATAGTGATTACCTGCCTCATTCGCCTTGCATCAGAGCTGCAGTATTTGAGTGACTGACTCTAATATAATGTGCTTTCATCTCTCATTTACCTTGACAGACTATGAATTTATAATAGCCAATGTGTGAAACTCCTTCCCGAGCCATGCTGTTACCATAGTTGCGTTTATATAAACCTTTTCCCTCATGGTCAACAGTGACAAAGTGACAATGAAGGGGATTATAGGAATGCATAGGCATCCCTCTTTCACACGTGCAGTCTTTAACAAGTACATGAGTCTATTGAGTCTACATGAGTTTATTTTTGTATTAATTTTTCAATGTACCATGGCACGAATATAACTTTTGAATGTGAAGTGGGCCAAACAAATATATTCTTAATAACATATGCATTATAGGGTACATACTTCAGTCAAATGCATTATTTCTGCCCCCCTCTAATAGTGGATATAGAATGTGTAAGAAATTTTACAATTATTTGTGGTAGAGAGGCTCTTTAACCAAAAAAATACATCAATAAATAAAATCTAATAGTGTAACTAACATACTGTACAAGCAAATTACCCAGCTGTTAAACTGCTAAAAGATGCTCACCATTAATACTTGAAATAACAAGGTGGTAATTACAGAGTCACCATAATTTCAGTGAAACACCACATGTTTAGGCAGAAAAGTATGGAAACAAATGTATATACTTAACCCTTCATGGATACCCCTACCTATTAACCTTTCCTTAACCCTGTCATTAATGCTAACACTAATTAACCCTAAGCCTGTTCCTGAGCTCCAATTGGTAAGAAGTGGCAGCACTGTTTCAGATTTTCAGATGTATCTCCCGAAGGGAGATGATAAAATCCATTTCTATGAAATGTTCACACAGTGTAAAGGACACATGTTGTGTTCAAACGATGCAGTAAACTAAAAATTCACAAAAATGGAGATACACATTTTTTATTGGACAATAATTTTTGAAGTTCTTGTTGAAATAGCAGCTCTACATTGAGCAGGTCAAATTCTCATTATCTTCTAAGGCAAATTTAATCTAATAAGACCTTATTCTGCAATGTTGGTCCATTATATTTATATTGAAAAATAATAATAAACAATTTAAAAAATAAGAATGGGAAATGAAGTAGATGTGATGTAAGGAACTGCAAATGTAAATGATCTTCAGACTACAAGCTTGTTCGTAAGAACCTTCTCTTTGTAAGTCCCTTAAAATATTGTCATATTCTAGATAATTGAAGAATGCTAACTGGCATAAATAAATAAATCAAGCATCAACACCCAGGTCATATGTGAGCAAATCATAACCCAGGCTAGACCACTACTCTTCAGATCTAAGTCTCTCCCTCCAGGAGCCTTCTGTTTGCCTTTGCTCTGCGTCAATCTTTTGCGTAACGCTCACAGAGCTGAACCGACCTCAAGATCTTATTCAAATCCAGACAGAGGATTGATCAAAGACGGCTGTGATCACAGACTCTACGCTTCACTAAACTCTTTGCCCCTTTGCTGACAATTATGGAGGTGAAGCGAAGATGTGTTCCTCAGGCAGAGAATCAAATATCTCACTGACGTTACAGCAGGACTGAGTCTGATTACATAAAGCCTAAAACACCATGCATGTAAATTCAGTAAAAATAAACCCTATCGGTTTTCAGCTAGAAGAGCCAAATACCACCAAAAAACGTCTGCAGCTTCGTTTAGAGTCAATAAAGCTTTGCTGTATAAGTAATTAAGTAAAGTTATATTGTAAGGTGGTTTTCCTACAGCTAGAGGTCACAAACTTTATACATATTTTCATTCATTCATTCATTATCTGTAACCCTTTTCCAGTTCAGGGTCGCGGAGGGTCCAGAGCCTACCTGGAATCATTGGGCGCAATGTGGGAATACGCCCTGGAGGGGGCGCCAGTCCTTCACAGGGAAACACACAAACTCACACATTCACTCACACACTCACACCTACGGACACTTTTGAGTCACCAATCCACCTACCAACGTGTGCTTTTGGACTGTGGGAGGAAAAGCGGAGCACCTGGACACACAGACACAGGGAGAACACACCAACTCCTCACAGACAGTCACCCGGAGCGGGACTAGAACCCACAACCTCCAGGTCCCTGGAGCTGTGTGACTGCAACAACTACCTGCTGCACCACCGCACCACCCTCTACACATATTTATAAAGCCTTATTTCATATTTAGGTAAGTTGGGTAACACTTTGCTGTAGGGTTCTGTTCTTGAGGCTACAGGACACCTATTTAAAGCCTTTAAGACCACTGACATAAGCATACATGAACGTTTATAAACGCTTATTCCAAAACCCAGCAATTGTCATAAAGGCTGCTTTTGTCTACTTTGACGTCAGGTTGAAATAATGTCAAGTGACATATATATCTGGTGACATTAGGGTGTGTCATAACATTTTCTGGAGTGACATGACACATTATGATAACAGATGCTGTAGCTCTTTTTTCTTTTTTGTTATGTGCGTGTGTGTGTGTGTGTGTGTGTGTGTGTGTGTGTGTAGCTCTGTAAAGGACTGCCACACCCACCAGGGTGTGTTCAGTGATTCTGTGTAGGCTCCGGACCCACCACGGCCTTGAACTGTATAAGCAGTTACAGATAACGAATGAATGAATGAATGAATGAATGAATGAATGAATGAAGATTAAGAGTAAAATAGAAATCACTTTAATAAGGGTCTAGTGAAAACATACATAAAAGTGTTATAACTGTGTCATTCCATTTGAATAAGAATTCATAAACATACTATAAGGTGCACAACAGGGCTCATGTTACTTAAGGGGTAGTGAAAACATATATAATGGCCTCATGGTATTTGCTTAAAGATTCATAAATGTCATAAAGTATAAAGCAAAACAAAATATGACAAAAATATAGAGTGAAACTACATGAATTTAAATCCTAAAAATGTCAAGAGCTAATGTCATTTGGCAAGCAATGTCACATCATCAACACTGTCATCTGACATAACAGCAACAACCAAAAACTACAGTGTCAGTTGTCATAATGCATTATCTCATGACACTCCAGAAAATGTTATGACACACCCTAATGTCACCTAAAATCTATGTCACTATTCCCACTAAGGTGACAAAAGCAGTCTTTATGACAATTGCTGCCTTTTGGAATAAGCGTTTATAAATGTTTATGTAGCTGTCATAAAGGCTTTATGTAGATGTCTTGTAGCCTTAAGACAGCACCCTAAAGTAATGTGTTACCATAGCTTTTTATAAACATTCATGCAGCATAATGTCAGGTGTATAGATGGGCGTAAGTAGATATGATGTTTGGCTTATAAAACAAGCCAAACACAAACTTATTTCTGCATTGAAGCATATCATATCTCCTGTAAGTGGGTGGTATCACTGGTAGCTTCCTGTAATTCTGAAACTCAAAAGTTGGTAACTTCTCCAGAAAGGTCTGCATGAACTACATATATATATAACCTGGATGAACTAGGAGCTCTTGAACAAGTGAATGCCTTGCACCCCGAGGAACCAGAACATTCAAACCCAAGGGGCAATAATCATCTTACCAGAGGATGTATATAAATTGGGTTCGCACATTGTTTCCCAGTGTTGAGCGAATGCACTTTCTGAGGTTGTCTCTTGAGACTGTGTACAGGTTCTGCAGGGTGCAAGGCATTCCATTGCTTAAGGGTAAGGTCACTATCTTCCTTCAGATTGGATACCCCTCTTTCCAGAGTCCAGGAGGCAGCGTAAATATAACTGTGGTTCTCCCACGACACCCTACCTTGTTTTTGATATAATGACATTGTGCCAGTATGTCATGACCAATGCAGCAAAGAAAGTACCAAGCGAAATATTTTTTCCTCTCCATTTTGAAAACAAATATTTTGATTTGACAGTGACAATATGAACATCGTATCTCTATTGCACTCCATATCCTTGTACCCGCCTCGTAGTTATGACACCAAACAAAAGTATTTACAGACAATATGAGCTATGTTCCTAAGAGCACGTCTTGGCAGCACACGGCACATGAAATGAAATTACACAGACTGTTATTGGCCAGTTTGTGCTGTAATATTGTCTCTGGCTTTAAAACCAAGAGGGTGAATTGGAGTGTGCATCTGTCCCCCATCATGAGGCATTAAGACGGGAGGCTAGGGAGTGTGCTGGATGCTGGTCCACAGTAGAGCTTATACATATTCAACAGTATTCTGCTCTCGGGAGAACCAAACAAGAAAAAAAACCCAGCCGTCTCTGTCTTAGCACCTGCCAGCGTAAAGCCTCCTTCCGCAAGATGTAAACGTTCTCTTTTGTTGCAGACGAACATGAAAGCACTTTTGCTCATCTTCAGCAAGCGCAGCTGACGGAGCTTCGTTAGCGCTCATTAAAACCTGAAATTTGGAAGAGCACTTGTATCCCTGCCATCCGTCCCACTTCCAGCACAAGACGGAGGCGCAATTTGGTCTCGACTGCGTCTCTCTGAGGAGAAGCTGCAGCTGAGGAGAAACAGCACTGTGTTTCTTTTTCGACCCCGTTTAAATTTCTCTGTGATTTTTATCACGAGCGAACATTCTCACGCATCACAGAGGCAGCCTGGCACCTCGGCGGCCTTAACCGAATCCAATTACTGCCTGTGTGGATGTTTACAACAGCTTTCTGGCAGATAGGTGTGAATTCAACACTGTATAAAGAATGCCAGTCCTATTCTTGTTTGGGAATGGTCTTGTCCTTAAAGTATTGTGTCAGCATACACTCTAAGGCAAAAGGTTTGTACTTTTCCAACATTTCTATTGAATTTAAGAATGTTAAGTGTAATTGTAGCTTGCGTATTTTAAACTGTCACAGGAACACTACATACGATTTTATATTTCTGCTCATGGACTCCCCCTACAGTTGTGGACTGTAATTCATATTTACATCACTGTCTGGAAATCAAGGGGGGAGTGGATTCCTACCTTCCTCCAAAAGTTACATAGTGTGGTTTGTGCAGTGCTAAGAACTGACTAGCAATGGCAGATATCCTATTACCTCTATTACAGGTCAGTGGAGAATCACAATGATTCTGAATCTCTAATTTTAAGGTAAAAATATGACCTAGTGTTCCTTTAAGTAAAGATTTACCGGCATTCATCCATAGATGTTGCGTGAACAGCTGTGAATCAAAAGTCATTCATACCGCAGATGTTGAATGGTGCTCCTTCACCACAGAGTGGACAGTTGCCTAGTTCCACATCCCAATGCCAAAGGTCTTTAGACTACTCTTGCCCATGCTTAGCATTGGCTATGACCTTAAGCTCACGTACAGCTGCTACTGAGTGTTCCATTTAACTTAACACTTTTCTGGACTTGACTACAAGTTAATTTGTGTTGAGTACATCCACACGTCCTCTAAAGTGGATGCAACATAAATTAACTGTTTTCACTGATTATAAGCGGCATCTAGAAATGTTGTGAATAGCATTTCCCCTGATCTTCACTTGCCAGTGTGTGTCCAGTCAAACATATAACACACATTTCCTGTCATTACTCAGAGAATCAAAGTAAATTGCATACCAGAGCAAGTATATTTTGACAGCAGCCAGCTTTGAGGACTGGTTAAGAGACACTTCATCACCACACTGACGTTTTTAAGAGTGAAAGAGATTGAAAGAAAAAGAGAGAGTGTTGCCTTCTAAATGGAAGCAGCAGCTCTATTGATTACTAATCATGGGGATGTTCATGAGAAAGGAATGATTGAGAGCCGGGTGAACCCGAGATCAGAGCTGCCATTTTGAAGAAGAAAGGATGAGAAAAGTTATGACAAAAAAATATTCCTGTTGCTAAATGTATACCATTAGCCACCATTAGTCAGTGTAGTGCTTGCTACATTTAAACTCAGTTGTACCAGTTCTTTTGTCAGCTTTGTCAAATTAAGCAGGAATTCATGGCAGTGCTTGGTGGAACAAGCACTATGGTGTGATAATAGTGGCAGTGGCTGAGGAAGGGCTCAGACACCACTACTGCCATTACAAGCAATTATATCAGCAGTAGTCATTTATAATCTTAAACTGCACAAACTCTACCATAATTTGTTCACTGATGCTTACAACTACTCAGCTCCTCAGTGGTTTTAAACATAGTCCAGGGGGATAATAAATTAAAAGGATAGCTTGATAATATGATAACATCAGAAACAATGAATGGAAGCTAGTTAACGTAAAACTACACCCATCAACCACAGCGTTATGACCACCTCCTTGTTCCCACACAGTCTATTCCCTCAGCTCCATTCACCAGACAGGAGCACTCTGCAGTTCTACAATTAAGTCAAGTTTATATAGAGCTTTTTACAACCCGATGGTGTCGCAAAACGGCTTTACAGAAGTTGGGAACTAAAACAACATTTAAATTAATAACCCCAGCTGAGCAAGCAAAAGGCAACTGTGGCAAAGAAAAACTCCCTCAAAGCAGGAGGAAGAAACCTTGGAAGGTGACTCATCCTCCTCTGGTCAAACAAATTATTAACAATAGAATTTTTATTTAAAACTGCAGGTAGAACCATCTTTGTAAAAAACGTGGTGCTATGTGGGTCCCACAAGTTGAATGTGTGAGTGACTGGGTGAGTGTGTGATGTACATGCTGCTCCATTCAGGGTGTGTTCTTGCTTTGAGTCTAATGAAACTGGGTAGGCTCTGGACCCACTGTAACAATAATCAGGATGTTTACAGAAATGTAATAAACTAGCGTTAATGATAATTGATATTCTTTCATTATTGGCAATTTGTGCACACGTACGCATCACGAATTTGTGAAATGCAATCTTAGGCAATTTTAATTCCTCAGCTGGAATTAGAGCCCATAAAACACAATGTACAGCATTATTTATGCATGGTCATGCTGAGGGCAAATGAGACTAATGCAATTAATCATTATTCATTACACAAACAAATGTTATTAATCATAATTCAATATTTTAATTGTTTGGCAGCTCTAGTAACAAGACCATGTGCTCTGGGTTTGAGGCTTTAGTGATTGATGCTTTTGAAAACTAGGTTTATGATATTTGAATATTTTGGATTGTATTAGGTACAAATAAGTTTTAAACAAATTTATTGTATTTATTGTCATTTAATGTATTATTTTAATTAAAAATTCTCACCATCTTTGACAATAGCCTTTTTATTCAACAAAATATAACATAAAAAGAGTCAGATAATGGCAAGAGAGGAGAATTTATTGGTCACTGAATTCCTTATGAGTTCCATCAAGGAAAAAGCGCTGCAGAAACATGTGCATGTATTTATTCTCTTCTGCGGATAATATTTTATCCAAAAGTATGTGAGAGTTTAGGTTTAGATGATTTTAAACATGATGATTTCAGTGTTAGAGTTCGTGAACCTGAATAATACTTTTAGGTGTTTTTTAGGTGCTTTCGTTTACATAGACCACTATTCCCAGGTCAGGCCATGATCAGAGCGTCCTGTGTGTGTGAGACAGACTGTCAGGATAGTGCTCTTATGTACACCCCTCTGCCCTGGGCTCCTCATAATTAGCCAAACCATCTGAATCTCACACCAGCAACAAGCTGCTCCCACCATCAAACGCAGGCATCAAAGCACGAGATGAGGAAAGGGGAAGGGGTTATTCATTATGTTTGATTAGTCAATAAAACCAATCAAAAAAGTTTCCTCTGATCCATATTCATTGCAAAATGAGAGGGGGATAAAAAAACATAATAATTTAATGGACCTGCTGCAAATAAAGGTGTGGCAGAGAGGAAAGGCGCTAGATCTGAGGAATAATTCATTCCCATCTAATGAGTTTACCTTCCCATTATAATGTATTTTTTGAGTCCCCCTCCCAGACTTGTCCATTTGCATGTTCATTATGGGTTATAAAAGAAAATGATGATTGCTGTAATGATGCGAAATTACAAAAAAGGGTATGCTAATGCAGCGTTGCAGTTTACTCCGCGGAGAACTTAGACGTCTCGCTTTATTCTTCATTCAGTACAGAGTGCAGGATGAAAACAATTACTCCTGTTTAATGGAGGAGCTCGTAATCAGGATATGTTGTCTGTGTCTGCTTTCTGTTTTTCCTACGAAATTGCTGGGGATGTATTTCTAGTCTCCCTCTTAACAGCTGAGTTCATCTTGTTTATTTATCAGAGTCATTTCTGTCCCTGAAAAAAAAGCAGAGTGCCACAGAGCACACTGAAAGAAATGGAGAGAGAGAGAAAGAGAGAGAGAGAGCGATGATAAAAAGTGGGAGACAGGAGGACAGTGTGAAAATCAGAAAGACTGAGTAAGTGCTAGAGAAATAAAAAGTGAGAGAGAAAGTAAAAAAGGCAGACTGAGATTCAGAGAGATAGTGAGAGCATGAGAGAGAGAGAGAGAGAGAGAGAGAGAGAGAGAGAGAGAGAGGCAGAATTCCATTGTCTACACCTCCATAGCAACAAGCACATTTAACACAAAGACATATGAGGAGGTGGTAAATATACAGGGAGCTGAGTTAGTGACTTTGCAACAAACTGCAAAACAAGAGGCGAGAGAAATGAATGCAGTAAAGAAACAGAAAAACTGAAAAGTTGCAGGGTTAGACACATGGTCATTGGGGACTCTTCCCGCTCGCCAACTTTTACAGTGATGAATGACAGTGATGTAGTGCTTTCATAAAACAGCTTACAGGATCAACTCCACCTTAATTGGACGGCTTGGGGCTGCAGCAAAGAGGGGCTTGACCAATAGGCAGAGGATGTAAATTTTCTGTGGAATTGTGCTTACTCCTGAATATTTTTTTTGACAGCTGAGATCCTGTTGCCTTGCAGAGTAACTTACTCCTCCATTCCTTGACTGACTGGGAGAAGATAGCTTTCCTATTTTCTTGCCGATGAAGTAGTGTTAGGGATGGAGTGAACCACCGTGAGCTTTTCCGATACTCATTACTTCCAAAGATTCGAACCAGGGCATCTGCATCCCATAGACATTTCGTAAGTCTGTTTGCAACAGAGGGAACAAAACTTAATAGGATTTGGCAATTAGAAGTTTAATGTATTAATTATCATTGCTGGTCTGCTGGAATGAGACATTGCACTTGTTAGGCGGTAATTGCTGGCAGTTTAGGTCTATTTCACAGTTGAGCAGAGCGCTAAACCCCGCTGGCACGCTTGCCATAGCCTCGCCTTGTTTTAAGCACGACTGCTGATTGGCCAGGACTAGGAGGTTAGGGGTGATACTCATTAATGGGAATCAGCACAGAGTGAAAAATAACTCCTGTAATGGCCAGGGCTCTCTGATAAATCCAGGCTTTCATCATGCACTCCAATATTCAGGAAAACACATAATGTATAGGTACATTTCTATTCATTAGGGTATCAGCACTGTTACTGTATTCTCAAGTTCATAAAGTCCAGTCAGACCAAAGGAACCTGCACAGGTATGCTTCTGAACAAAAAAGTAGATACTTTCAGTGCTGTGTTTCAGATGTAACCTTTAAAATAAGATTGTATTTGTTTATGAAAAACCCAAAGATGTATAAGTAGCGATTTACTCTGGGAATGTCTTAGTTTAACCCTTCTGAAATCACACCTCAGTCCAGTATATTTTGTGGTTATCATTAAATACATATATTTACTGGTTAATAAAAACCCACAAAACTAATCATATACTCTAAAAAGGCTGGAAGCAGCACATTATTCTGCTGTATAATGTACATTCACAACAGTTTATAGCACTGTTTCTATAAATCATCTTCATAATAAGATATAGACACTCCAAACTTTAAAAAGGGTCTTATTTACAAAAAGAAAATGATTCCATAATTGCATCATGGAAAGGAGGCTGTTTGGGATTTTTGTTTCTAAGAGTGAAGGTGCACAATAATGATGATGTCCTTATAGAATCAGTAAATACATTTTTTTTCTTTCTGGTTGATTCTGGCTTTAAATCAATCATGAAGAGAGCTAGATAATCTCTGTAGTAAATCCCTCAACAACGACCGCGCCATTCAAACAGCGCTCAACCACAGTAGCAGGATTTCATCAGAGCACTAAGACAGATTACACGCACCAAGGCAGGATTTAGATTTGTTAATGTTGGCACTAGAAGTGAGATTTTGGAGGGAGTTTTTTTGTGTTAGGATTTTCTGTATGAAAGCCTGAGATAGTGTTGCGAGAGATGCATTTGAGGATAGAGCCTACTGCTGACCTTTCTGAGTGATAATGAAAACTCTCAAAGTAAACACAAAGATATAAATGTATAATAGAACATTAATTTAAAATGGACTACATTCTTCAATAACTACTGAGTGTGATTGACTTTTATTACAGTAAAAGGTGAAGTTTGGGAGCCATGTGAGATTCTAGTGAATGTATAGGCTCCTGCAGGCAGAAGTGAACACAGTTGTATCCCATGTTTGTGGCAGTCCAAAAAAAAAAAAAAAAGTCTGTGTGGTCTTGTTTTACAGATCAGACGTTGGTGAAATGACCACATGCACTGAACAAATGATTTTGCTTATAATAAGCCTCATTTTCACTTTTTAAATAAAGGTGTCCTAGGGTTTATTTGGAGTTTTCATTGGATAATTCTTTAACACTGAAGTCTTTGTAATGTGCTTATTAAGCTTTAACAGACTAAGGCTAGAGATATACTGTCTGTTTGGCCATGTGTCCATGTAGAAAACTGGCTGACTCATGAATACAACTGTTCACATATTTGCCTGTGGGCTACATTTGTATCTGGAGGCTTCTACTAGAGGGTAGACCATAGAAAGACGCTGGTAATTGGGAACCTGGCTCTGACACAGCCTTCTTCAAAGATGTTGCTCACCTGCACTGCCCTAACGTATACTTGTGTACTGCAGCTTGTGTTTGTGAATAATTTCTTTTATGAGGACGGGCAAAACCAACACAGCATACGGACACAGGATACGTGAGACAGCCATCATGTGAACACATATGTAGCCATTATAATGTTGTTCGTTTATATATATATAAATTTGTCAAACAAATTATTAACAATAGAATTTTTATTTAAAACTGCAGGTAGAACCATCTTTGGAGACTGTATATGTAAAAGACGTGTTGCTATGTGGGTGCCCACAAGTTTGAATGTGTGAGGGTGAGTGTGTGATGTACATGTTGCTCCATTCAGGGTGTGTTCTTGCTTTGAGTCTAATGAAACTGGGTAGGCTCTGGACCCACTGTAACAATAATCAGAGTCTAGGTATTTTGCGTTTCCTGGGTTATCCTCAGATGCATAGTGAATGCTGAACGAGAGAGAGAGAGAGAGAGAGAGAGAGAGAGAGAGTTAGTGTGTATGTGCTCTAATACTGCCTGTCTCATGTGTTCAGAAATAAAATTCACAGACCGTGAATCTTCCTGTGTGTGGTGTGGCTGCATGCTGTGTCCTGAACTGTCTGCCGTACCATACAATATCTGCTTCACAAATTTAACAGTATAGTTCTAGTCTAATGGTGCATGTGTGCGTTTTGCTACATTATTAAGCATAAAGTAACAGTAGTCACTAGACAATAGACAGTAGAGGAGTTGTTAAGCTCTGCTTAAGTTGGTGACATTTAACCATAATTTCTAAATAACCAACATTTTCATTTAAAAGCTAAAATGCAACAATGAACCAAGCCAATCTGATAATCAGGAAAATATTAATGTACAAGGTTGTACAAGGTTTCTTTTATTAAAGGAAATGATTCCTATTCTATACAGGACCCTGAACACTTGAAGAAACTTTTGCGGGATTAAAGTGTTCTTTGCAGAGTGTGAAGGTTGTCTTCAGATTGATGGAGAATGTGCTATAGACGTGTCTATATTGCACCTTTCAGAAAAGGTTTCTTACAATGTCAAGCTTGACTTTGGTGTCAAATAGAACCCTTTTCTGAAAGGTTCTGTATAGAACCATCTATAGCACATTGTCCATCATTCTGATGTACCCCTTCACAATACAAACAACTGGTTTTTCAAGGGTTGAGGGTTCTACAGTCAACCATTTTCTTTTTTTTTAAGTGTGTATAGTTTATATCTCTGATGTATAATGCAAGAACCAAGGGACTTGAGTAGCATTTCACTTTTCTGTACTATACAGCAACAGGACATGTGATATTAGGGTTAATACCCCCAAAACTGTAAAAACTGATGGCTAGAATTATATTCCCTGATCGGGTAAAGCACAGATCAGTATGAAGTGAAGTTATGAGAGCTGTATTAACTAACCATTTTAAGACAGAACAATTCAGACACAAAGGAACACCATTTCAGTAGAACATCTGCACTTTTAATACCCTCGTTACAGGTCTATAATGTGCTGCCACAATTTCAGTAAGTGTTTTGGAAAACAGCTAATTAACTGTTATGGACTTGACCATTTTTACCAGCTATTGGGTTGATATGATGTATCAGCAAAATCTTTTAATGTTAAAAGTACCTCCACAAACTCATAAAGCTTCAATATAGTCACATCACATGGCAGTAAGGTCCATTTAAAAACATTCAGATTAAGAACCATTCCCAAGTTCTGTATCTTCTGAGTCTAACTCACGGCTAGCAGCAGCCATATTCTAGCACATCTTTGTATATAACTTTTCCTGAAATTTCCTCAGGCTGACCCTCTTTGCCTTTCTGTCCACTGATACTGCACAGCAGCACTCACATAACAATGACAAACCCAACAAAATGGCAGGGGGAAAAAAAACAGATATGCCTGGTTAAATGCACTTCTGCCTAAGCTGACAGGCATATCTGGAACTGAAAACCTAGCTTAAATAAGAAAGAATCCTCCATCCTCCATAACTCATGCCTGCCATCTTCCAAAAAAAGACCCTGAAGGTTCTCACGGTTCTGGAAGATCTGGTTCCAGCTGATGTGATACAGTGTGTTATGCTAAGTGCCTGAGCTAGGCACCAGAATGAGAAAAGACTACAAAAGAAGAGTCCTTTGGGAATATTACTGAACTGAATAAAAATATAACCCCCCTCTGCTTGAGTGTTTCTGCCATGAAATGGCAGTTTCCGACTCTGTGTTGTGGACATTGTGGGATCATAGCTATCATTAGCCAAGCTCCAGAACTCAAATGATTCATTTTAGTCTGAGATCAATAAAGCTGCTTTTATCAATAGGGCTTTTGCCTCCATCAGTGATAGACACAGACAGAGAGATTTGTTAAATTAAATTTCAGACTGAGCCAAAATGATAATGGAGCATCTATTACTTCAACTCAAGGATGCTCAGCCCCAAATTGAATTGAAATGGCAGCCCAACAAAAGGCCCCTTCAAACAACAAGTCGGCAGATGAACGAGGGACAAAAATATGAGAGGAACCGATGCGGGACGGAAGGCGGACGGGTGCTGGAGACTTTTTGGCTTGATCTAAAGGGCGATGGCTGGGAGAGTGCGGGGGATACAGGGTCTCCTTTGCCATGAGGATATTAAACAGACTGCTATTCAACCAGCACATCTCCTTATTAAAAGAACAGAGGAGAATGAATATCTGCTGTCTGCTGTTGTAATTGGAAGCATGGGGACCCCTTTATCCTATTACCATTTCTGTGGATGGAACTGCGCTTGTGTTGACACATTTGTTTGTCTGAGCCGGAAAACGTTCCGAGGGGCACTGCAAGAGAAGCATACTTTATTAGGATCTTAAATTGTATTTTAAAAAGAATGGTAAAAAGAAGGAGTCTCCGAGGGATTTAAAAGCACAGCCGAGACTGCAGAGTTGGTAAAGTGTTTTGTTTTGTCTGTTTGTGTATTCATGATACTATAGTTGAAAGCACATTAACAGGGAGTTATTCCAACTGTCACAATCCACTAGGACTTTATTTGGCATGGATTGGCTTACTCCAGATTCAGCTCCACCCTGGACCCCTCCAAAAACTAATGATCACACACACACCAGTAGGTCATTCTGGACTTATTAACTGTGGTGTAGGTATACTTTTGTTTTCTACTTTATTCATAGCAAGGACTTGCCAAATCTGGGGCATTTCTGAGCCAGAAGGAATGCTTAGCAGCCAAGTGCATAGAGACCATCAATATAAAATTGTGGTCTGAGACCCTGGAGACTGCACAAAGGTGACTTGCTTTAGCATCGCCCCTGGCTGTGCATCAGGGAAGAAGCCAGAGCTTTGACTCAAGAGAGAGAGCTCAGAGCCAAGTCCCATGCCGCAAAAACTGGGGCTGGGCTGTGGCCGTATAACTCACTTCATTCTCTTCAGCCTTGTTCACCCAATGGCACACTCTCCGTAAGAACTTTCAGAGTCACGCTAATAGGTATAAAGGACATGGACGAGCTCAGGAGAGAGAGAGAAAGAGAGACTGTTTATTTGAGCGTGTAAATATTACACTGTAAAATATCCCTAAAATTTACAGTGAAAAACACCAGCTGTGGTTGCCAAAATTTCACCATAACTTTACTGTCAAAATGTATATGGCATTACAGTATTATTTTTAGCAATAGTAAATTTTACTTTTTTTGTTTGTGTGTTTACAGTAGGTTTCTGTTAAAAAAAAAAGATATACACTGTAAATATGTATATATAATTTTTACATTAAAAAAACCCATTATTTTGCTATAAAATTAAAATGTACATAGTGTGACAAATGAGAGAACAGAGACTGAGATGTACCCATACTGCATATTTACACATACTTAGATAGAGTCATAACGCATCCTTTATTCAGCCCTTAAAAAGAGGTGTTGACGAAAGGAGCAAAGAAATGTGCAGTATCTGGGCGCCACACTCCAGCACTCGGAACACAGGCTGATGGTGAACTTTCCTGACCAACACATCACAACATGGACAGAAACACACACACACAAAGATAATCGCCCCAAAGCAACCAAAAATCTAAAAGTCTCAAAGACAGAGAAACACAAAGAACCTCTGGAAATCACAAAATATATGCTCTATATGTCTCAGCTCTTCCCAGTACTTGGACACTTGTACTGACCCTAATGGTTTGTATATTAAACAGTTAAATAAGGTATTTTTTTACAGTAAAGGGTTGTAAAAATTTGTGTTTTGGCTGATAAAAGAATTTTAGTATTTCACTGTTACAGAAAGAGTTTTCAACCTTTTTAGAGTTTACAGTCATTTACTGTCATGGTTTTACAATTCTTCACCGTAAAAGTTACAGACATATTTTTACAGTGTAGGTTAAGAAATGGACAGAAGCAAACTGCTCCTGCCTCTTTTGTTCTCCTTCCCAGGGTCTCATGGTCATTGTCACAAAAATATTATTTAAAAAAAATATATGGGAGGGGCAAATTTGGCAGTTAGTTTTCACCTCCAAGTGTCAATTCTCCATTGACAATTAGCAGCAGCTTGCACTCAGAAAAAGCATTTGCTAGCCTTCCCCCTCCCAATTCAGTGGTATTGTGTGAGGTTAGATTTGCCTAGTCGGTGGAATTGGCGAGGACTAAACTTTGGACAGTGCTGTCTTGTCTAGAACAAGTGTGTATGGCATTGCCTTCAGCAGGTGTAGTTGAAAAACATCACAAAAAATGATTTGTACACCATAGTCTTGTTTCAAAAGCAGAGGGGTGGGAGTCAATGCTATGGTCAAGGACCATGGTGAGCACGGAATAAAACCAGCAGAGATTTAACAATGCAACCAACATAGCTGCTATTACCTCATGGACAGGAGCCTATAGAGAGACGGTGTGAGTGACAACCTGAGAGAGAAGGAGACAGAGAGAGAGAGGGAGAGAAGAAAAAGCAAGAGACAAACAAGCCCTATATGGCTAAGTCCCATAGCAGGTAGCTCCTGAATCAACTTCACTCAGCAGTTCTGCTGTTTTATATTCGCTGAACATTCAGATTGTGACAGGTCTTATTTCTTGTTGCCTCCCTAATAAACACAGCTGCACCAATTACATATAGACTGAAAGTGTGTGTGTGTGTGTGTGTGTGTGTGTGTGTGTGTGTGTAATTGCTGTCCCCAACAAACAGAGCCATGGACTCATTCACATACATCACCCGGCCTCATTATCCTTTCATCTGTCTGTCAGAAGTGCACCTAGACACTGCTGGCGGCCAGTGGTGATGGTACCAAGCTAATGCTAGTGCACACCAATAATAATGATGAAGATGAAACATTTATTAAAATCACTGACAGCATTATGCTCCCATGGAGGAAATAAAGTTCTTCAGTTTTCATTTTTATACATGCTTATGCAAAAGTTCCACACACTATGTCCACAAATTGTAGACTAATGATTTCCGCTACTTTAATATGAGCCTATTACAAACATAACTCACAATCATCATAAAAATCACTGGCCAATATAATGGAATACACTGGAGAAGCCACACATGAGTCTAACATCACCATTCACAATGGCAAACATAGACCAGAGCAATATAAATGCATTGGATTTGGGCTGTGGTACAGCTCAATTTTCAGAAACAAATGTTCTGTAAATGTTCATTGTTGTTTAATTAAGGTACAGAAAATGCAAATGTCCTTTAAAAGGTAAAACAGTGGTCTAAAATTACATTTGTGTCACAATGGGGTGGGGGTGGCGGGTTGAATTAAGACACAAGGGAGATGGACAAACTTGGAAAGAATGATAAGGGACATAAAGACTGAACACGACAAACATAGAACTTCAAAATAACAATGCTAAAAGCAACGCGAGTACAACAGATCAAAGGCCACACAAGCAGAAAGATAAGAAATGTTAAAAAATGCTGAACATAATCTAGGTCAGAATCTGAGAGCAACTGAGGACTGCAAATGATAAAATTAAGAACTACTCAAGACATGCTAACAGGAACTAAAACTTTACAGAGAGAAGTAGAAATAAGACAGAAACTGGCACTACTTAAAGACTGTAGAGAAACTTAAAGTAAACTCAGAACTGCAGACAAAAGAGAACATAGGTCTGAGCTAAACGAATGAAAACAAGCACTAACAGACTCACAAGAGAAACACAAAATAAACCTACAACTAAAGACTAAGAAAGAACTGATCTTCACAAAATAGACAAACCGGACTCAGTACTCAAGCTAAACACGAATGACAGACCACCAGAAAACTAGAACTAACTATAAAATGTCACACGAAGCAAGGCATTCCTTGAAAACATGAGGGCAGGATGATCACATGATGAGTGGAACACAGTGAGTGAACTAAATCAAAACTGAACTCAGGGAACAGAACCAAGCACATGTTACATGTTGTGTACCATGAAAGTAGATTCCATTCACTTTTTAAAAAGGAAATCTTAATATCTGTACCTCCACAGTGACAGACTTTCTGAAAGTGTGGAACTGATCACTGTGTAGTGATGAAGAACAATTCAAGACCTTGGGAACTTGTTGAAGCCCCAGACCCCTCCTGAGGTTATCCTGAAATGGGCATATGCCCACTTCAGCAGAAGCAATAGCACTTTGGCAGGGCTGAGTGTTGCTGGGGATTCATGAGGTGCTAACTGTGTCCCTTTTGAGTGACACAGGGTGGTCAGGGCAGCCAGATTGGTTATTTTCACACTCCTCAGAGATGAATCAGGCCAGATGTCTTGGAGAGAGAGAATCCAGTGAGTTATTTGACTGTTAGTACCTTTAGTTTTGGCATCCAATGCCATAACACATTATTGTTGACAAGGGTAATAGGCCTACCTGTCAAGTAGGACCTACTCTTTCTGATAGCTGATGCTTCTTGTTCCACAGTCAATGAGCTCAGGGCTCATGCACTCTTGGGAAAGCAGTGTCTCCAATCTGGTCTCTGATACTTTGGGTTGTTCAAGTGATTGAAAGTTCAGGACATGAGGACAAGGAATAAGTTTCAGGGGTTGGAATGAAAGGCACTGGTGAAGTCTGACATATTTTTTTTTGTAATACCTTACCAAGTCCAAGAAGGCATTTTTTTAAATCTAAAGATAATTCAACCGGCCACATTTTAGAATAATCTCAAGTAATTATTGTCTTATCAGGGTGGCATGGTGGCACAGCAGGTAGTGTCACAGTCACACAGCTCCAGGGACCTGGAGGTTGTAGGTTCGAGTCCCGCTCCGGGTGACTGTCTGTGAGGAGTGTGGTGTGTTCTCCCTGTGTCTGCGTGGGTTTCCTCCGGGTGATTGTCTGTGTGGTGTGTTCTCCCTGTGTCCGCGTGGGTTTCCTACTGTACTCACCAGTAGTTGTATTGCTGTTATTGTAATATTAAGTTTTTATTAACACAATATAAAGTATATATTTTTACAAGCAAGCAACAAAAATAAGACCATTGTGAAAACTGTTATCTGTAATTTATTTCAGAATCAGCATGGCAAATGATACTCAGCCCTGTTTTCAGTCATAATTTGAAGAGCCTTTATGTGAGTTACATATATTAGGGAGTTTGTGCACTGATTTCAACCCCTAGATGCGCTCTCCAGAGAGTGCTTTAATTAGCTGAGTTTGAGTTTTTTTTTTTTTTTTTTCTTTTTTGTATAACCGTGCTGTCCTAGCAAACCATTTAAGTGCTACTCTTGCAGAAAGCTCCTCAGTTGCAGTTCTTGTGTCATGGTGTGACAGGTGATGTTGCAGCTATTTTCTAACATCCATTATGGAGATGATTACAGAGACACAGCTCATTACGGCTGCAGGTCCAGGTACAGAAGTTCTCATGTTGAAGTTTGAATGTGACTTCAGGCCATGCATTCAATCCATTATTATAATATGATGAGTAATTATGGAACCGTAGGAAGGAAGGGAATGTAAGGATCTCCAAGCAGCTGTGGTTTCATGTAAGAAAATAAAAAGAAATAACGAGAAGGGAACACCGTGACCATGCGTAGTGGAAAAAAAAATTGGTATAAAGACACAATTCACATCAGTATCAGGTCTCAGATCATAATGACTCATGATGTGCATAGTTAAGAATATCTGTGCTGCTCCCTTTAGCAGTTTATATAAAATAATGTGGGAGATATTGTTGCGATACGATAAAAGACGGCTATTCCTTTCCCTGACAAGATTAATACATTTTAATTTAATTTAAAATCTGTGTTAGCAGTTTTTCTAATATCTCTACTCACAATATTATTATTATTATTATTATTATTTTAACGGAAAGTCTCTGACTGTTTATTGGTATAGTTTTATTTATTTATTTATTTATTTATTTCATTTAAGAAGGAAACCACATCTGATTGAAGTGGAAGCCATTCAAATTCCAACATTTAAAACTGCACGTAACTTCAATGAACTTATTAACCCATGTCTGAGGAATCTGATGCCATATTTTTATTATTTTTATTATTATAATTAAAATATAAATAAATAATTAAAATATTTAAAAAAGAACAGTGGGCGGCACGGTGGTGCAGTAGGTAGGTGTCGCAGTCACACAGCTCCAGGGACCTGGAGGTTGTGGGTTCGATTCCCGCTCCGTGTGACTGTCTGTGAGGAGTTTGGTGTGTTCTCCCTGTGTCCGCATTGGTTTCCTCCGGGTGCTCCAGTTTCCTCCCACAGTCCAAAATCACACATTGGTAGGTGGATTGGCGACTCAAAAAGTGTCCGTAGGTGTGTGTGTGTGTGTTGCTCTGTGAAGGACTGGCGCCCCCTCCAGGGTGTATTCCCGCCTTGCGCCCAATGATTCCAGGTAGGCTCTGGACCCACCGCGACCCTGAATTGGATAAGCGCTTACAGATAATGAATGAATGAATGAATGAATGAAAATGAAAAAAGAACAGTGGCCATGATATCGGGAAAACATTAAAACCCCAGTTGAGCAAAGCATGAGATCGTGACACTTTAATAAGGACCAAAGTAATTCTTTAATTCATTGTCTGTAGCCACTTATCCAGTTCAGGGTCACGGTGGGTCTGGACCCTACTTGGAACACTGGATGTAAGGCAGGAACACACCTAGGAGAAACACACACTCACACACACATTTATGGCAGACAGATATTTGCATAGTGGATTATATGTTCTTGCCATATAGAAACACACTATGCTACACCTAATAGAGCCAATGGCCAAGATGCCTTACACTTTAATGGCCTACAAATGTAATAAGATTCAACTGTATGCCACTCTGGATAAGAACTTTCACTAGCATGGTGTTGTCAGGAAAATACTATTAAAGACATATTTTCATATGTGTGTTGTCATTTCAAACTCTGCAGGAAGTGCAGTGACTAATCCCTGTCAATGAAGGTCCATCAAACCTTTCACCTGATTGGTCAACAAAGGGAAAAAGCTTCTGACCACTTTTAGTTGACTTTTTTTTAGGTGGACTCATGGAACTCTGGACAAAACACAAAAGGCAAAGGGAACTGACAGGAAAGAAACACTGTGATCACTCGTCAAGTGCAGCAAGGCAGAAAGGGGGCAAATGACAGTAATGTCTGGAAGAAGGCTATTAGGGTTAGATCTGCATCTGTGCTCTCTCTCTCTTCCCAACTCCTTCTCTATCAACTCCTGCGATCTCTCTCTCCTTCTATTCTTCTTCCTGTTACACTTTCCTTTGTACCCTTTCATCCGTTCTCTCCCTCTGCCACCTATCTATCATCTTTCTCCATTCGTCTCTTCTTATTTAACTCCACCACCTTTCTCTTGTTCTCTTTTCCTCTCATCATTTCTCTCTACCTCCAACACCCATTTCTCATTCTTTTCCTCTTTCTCTCATTCCTCCCCGTCTTCCACCGCCACCTCTCACTCCCTCCCTCTTTCCCCTGCCTTCATTGCTTTCTTGCTCTCCCTCTACTTCTTCTCTCTCTCTCTCTCCCTCCTCCACCTGGCATTCCTTCTCTTTCCCTTTCATTTCTCCCTTCATTCACCATTTCTCGTTCTCTTTCACATCCTCCCTCCTCCCCCTCCCTTTATTTTTTTACATCCTCCACCATCTCTCTCTCTCTCTCCCTCTCTCCCCACTTCCCTTCTCTTTCTCACTTCCTCATTCAGCTCTTTCATTGTCTCCATTTTTCTCTCCACCCTTCAATTCTCTCTTCCACCACCACTGTCGCATTGCCTTTCACCCCCTCCCTCCTTCCCCCATTCATTTGTTTCTTGCTCTCACGTTCACTCTCTCTCTCTCATGACTCTGAGTGTCTGCTCTGCATAATCCTGATGAGGAAACAGTCAACAAGCAGCTGTAGGCCAAGCGTCACACAACAAGTGTGTGTGTGGGGGCAGAGGAAAGGGCGAAGCGCAGAATGACGCAGTGTGTGTTTAGAAAGGTGTGTGTGAGTGTTGCACCCTCAGCGAGCTTGTAAACACTCCAGGCAACTTTGTCCACCTAAATGAGCAGCGTTGAAGTAAATAAATTGTTTCGTCTCCTCCAGGACGCCAGTGTGTTGGTGCTGATCATTTGATGCTTGATTAATGTGATTCTGTCAGACTCTGCCGTCTGATGGGACACAAAACACCTGACCAGCGAAATAAGCTCTGCAGCGATTATTCATCACTTTAATTATAATCCCAGACAAACGCTGACAACCTCCCACCACTCACACCAAACACACACTTAAGATTCTATTGCAGCTGCTCCTCAATTTAATTATAATCCCAGACAATCACACTCACTCACACACACACACAAGTATATAAACAAAGCCAGATCCCACTTAAACAATGTGGAGCTTGTTTTTTTACTCAACGTCACCACTATATACATGAAATTTATCTCCTGGTTTTTAGACTCATTGTGCTTTTTTATTGGCTCCACTGTCTATTAAGAGCAACCATAGAACAGATATGATTTGGGTGATGGATGTAGGCTAACAAAGTATGCATAGCAACAGATGGACATTAGTCTGTAGTTGTAGATCTACAAAGTGCATTTATATGATCAGTGAAAGCGAGAGTAGAGCCAAAAGAGATTGTTATAATGTTTTGGCTGATATTTTGAATGATTTAAAGAATTTTCTAAAAAAGGTACTGCTGTAAACACTAAGAATGCATTAAACTGTAGCACACACACGTTAGTAGGAGAATAGGATGTGTTAGAGCGACTGGATGAGCGTGTTACTGACAGGATGACTTTCCTACATCGTGATCAGTGTTTCTGTGTAGGCTCAGGGCAACCAAATCTTGAACATTCATTCATTCATTCATTATCTGTAACCACTTATCCCGTTCAGGGTCACGGTGGGTCCAGAGCCTACCTGGAATCATTGGACGCAAGGCGGGAATACACCCTGGAATACACACATTCACTCACACCTACCGACACTTTTGAGTCGCCAATCCACCTACCAACGTGTGTTTTTGGACTGTGGGAGGAAACCAGAGCACCCGGAGGAAACCCACGCGGACACAGGGAGAACACGCCAACTCCTCCCAGACAGTCACCCGGAGCGGGAATCGAACCCACAACCTCCAGGCCTTGATCAGTCCTTTCTTAATATTATAAACCTGTGTCTATACATTATTTAAACCGCACAAAAAATAAAAGACAGATCCATTTTAATGCAAATCTCTGAAGCAAATCTCTTTGTATCTGCTCCCTACATCTCCTTAGTATCTCTCAGATCAAACCCATGCTGCCGTTTGGAATGAAACGATCTGAGCCGGGCTTTCTGTAAGAAGCTGGCCTTTGTGAAAGTTTAACTAATAAGAGCTGAAGATAGACAGGTCAATGCAGGCTTATTAAACTTCAGAAGTGTTCATAATGAAGCGGACAGATTTCACTCCTCCGTAAAACAGATTAGACTCGACAACTTTGCCTTTTCATCTCAGAGCTTATCATCTCTCACAGGGAAGAATGGAAGGGCTCTGTTTTCTTATTTACTTTATTATTTTAGCTTTAATATTATTTATTTATTTGATCTATGTCTACGAAGTGCGTTGTGCTGATATCCTGGGGACAAACTGAGTCTGATCTTTTGTCTAGGTTTAACTGTTATTTAACTTGAGGGCAGTATTTATTTGATTTCAATGGGCCTAGTTTACACAGAGAGCCCTTGTGACATGACACTACCACCTTGTGAAATAGTGTATTCCTAAAATGTATTTTCTATAACGGCTTGCTGTAGATACCATTCCAATCGGACTGAGCAGACCATGCGGAACAGTTTATGCCTCACCAGTGACACTTTTAGACTTGTGTTGCTCCCCCATGTGCGTTTGACAGTGTGAAATGGTCCTGCCTTACTCACCTGTTCAATCGCCAGTTATGCTACAGCCATTCAAGGCCTACAGCATATAACTGGTCTTACTCTCTCTGGGTTGGCAGCCATCAGTCAGTCAGTTTAAGTCCGTAGTGGGTGTCTTTTGGCTGGCATGACAGGGCTTGGCAGTTGGCATCCTTCTCCATGGGCTTGTCTTCCCTCCCAGTTTGGCAGCATGGTATGATTGAGGCAGTTTTAGTTATCAGACCTGGCAACGGAGAAAGTAAAATCTGGAGAAAAACTTGGAGAAAATTTAATTGGGCAGTAATTAAGAAAAGAATGTTTGGAACTGTTGGGAGCAAAATAGACATGTGCAAAAGTGCTTAGTTGTACATTTACACCTTCACAATATTCCATTTAAAAAAGGTCATGTGGTTAAAATGTATGAATGAGTTCAATGGGCCCTCCTTGCTGTGACGTGAAATAAAGCATATTTCTATATCAAAGTGTCAAGCTGGAGATTAGCATTGCTATAAAATCTGAATGAGTTCATCTATTCCCTGCAGTGTGCCCACAGCCGCAAGGCCCCAGGTATTGTCCACATGACCTTTCTGTTTAACCTGCTACTCTACAGACACACAACTTTTTACACTGTCAAATAACTGCAGGGACCTTTTCACTAGAACACCACTTTGAACTGCTTCATAAAAGATTCAAATGTGGAGCTGTACTCTTAGTCAAAGACAACCAACTGATTTTCAATGTGGAATTAATTATTATTTATTATTATTATTTTATATATTTTGTGTCTTTATTACAATGTGGTTATGCAGTAGGGACAATGTAAATACCAATAAATGAATAACATTTTAATACATAATCATTCATTGTTTGTTTCCGCTTATCCAGTTCATGGTCATGGGGGGGTCCAGAGGATCACACTCTGGAGGGGGCGGCAGTGCTACAAGGCGACATGCGCTCACACATTCACACTTATAAACACTTTGAGTAGCTAATCCACCGACCAACATTTGGACCATAGAAGGAAACCAGAGTACCTGGAGGAAACCCACATAGGGAGAACACAAAAAAAAAAAACCTCACAGATTCTTACCTGGAGCTTGGCTCGAACCTACAACCCTAGAGCTGTGTGTGTGTGACGCTACCTGTTGCACCACCGCGTGATATGAAAATGAAGTTTAATTCCAAGTATCTTAATACAAACATCTGTTACAACACCATATATAGAACTTCGAAAAAGAAAAGAAAATCCTTCCTATTCATTTGCAATTACATTTGAAATATATTAGCACTAGCCATGCGTCATGAGCAGCATTTTGACAAAGGTGAAAATTGTGAATGATTTCATAATATTGCTTGAATTTTAGCACAGCACATGGTAAAAGTTTAATTTTTTGAATGTAATAGTTTCATTATTTACCCATATAAATGTATATAAATAAATGTACTGTTGCATATAAAAGAGAATGGGTTGCGACCATGTACAAGAAAATGTTTTATAACAAAAGCTTTTTTATATATAAAATGCATATATTAAAGACATTCAAAGCTTAAAGTCATGGGTTTCCTTAAGAAATATTCATTAAAGAGAAAGTTAGAGAGCTGTAATAGGAAACTGTGTCTTTCTACAAGTAATTATCAGATTAGTTTAAAGCAGGGAATAGATTTCACTATCGTTATTTACCATCTCATTTGTTGGGAAATATATTCCCCAGATCCCTTCTGTTTTAAAAGTTCATTTCAAGGTTACATAGTTAACTTCCAGAATGCTCTTAAGAATACTTGTCATTGCATCAAAGAAAACTGTGATTTGATTTACCTTTGTTTACCCTCAATGATTGGCTAAATAACAATTACTCCTGTCATTAACTGATAATATGGTAAAGTGTTCTAATTAAACGTTTGTTGTTGTATTAACAATGTTGACAAAATGCTGTTTAGCATCTACATTTTCTAATTGGATTTCCATAATGTATAAACAATTACTAGTATGATGCTGTAGCACTGCAAAGTGTTGTTCACACACCTGACAACACCTTTGTGCTTTTTAACCCATTCATTTCTCAACACGTGGTGCATGAGGTGGACCGAAACTAAGTACCCAAGGTGCCATTTTCCCCCAAAGAAGCACTATATGTTTACGTACATAAATTTGGGTTGGATACAAACCAAAATTGATAGTTTTTATATTTCTAATGTTTACTTTAGTGTAATTAGGGCGACGCTGTGGTGCAGCAGGTAGTGTCATTGTCCAGGGACCTGGACTTGTGAATTTGAGCCCTGTTCCGGGTGACCATCCCTGAGGAGGTGGTGTGTTCTCCCCGTGTCCATGTGGGTTTCCTCCCGTGGTCCAAAAACACGTGTTGGTAGGTGGATTGGCAACTCAAAACTATCCATAGGTGTGAGTGTGTGAGTGAATGTGTGAGTGTGTGTTGTCCTGTGAAAGACAGGTACCCCCAATAGGTTGTCATCCTGCCTTGCGCCCAGTGATTCCGGGTAGACTCCGGACCTACTGTGACCCTGAATTGGATAAGTGCTTACAGATAATGAATTAATGCATTATAGTGATTATCTTGTAATAAGCTACACATACTGAATACACCTCTAATAAGAACGCAATACATTCTTTCTATTTTCCTCAATAAAATGAGCACAAATACACACATGGTTGACTTACACTTTCTTTACACTTTCACTCCAAACTCTTTCATGGTATAGCTTGATTTTCTGAAATCTGAGAATACTACTGCGAAATTGAATATGAGGAATGGTAGAGTCACATCTATCAAAGCCAAAATGCCAGGGAAGGTCACAGAGGCTGAGTACAAAGGAGCAGCTAAAGCAGTGGGGTGGTGAGAATGTGTCTAGAGGATATATTCTGTCTGGATTTCATGGCTAAGATCCATAGACTGGCAAATGACACTGCCTATTTTCATCAGACCTCCAGCTCTGAAATCATATGACCAACTGAGAAAAGTCCCTGCTTTTCAGTTTGTTGTGATGCAGGGGTCATTTAGGGTATGAAAACCTGAATAAGCTCATGCTGGACCACACAGTGCTGAATGGCACTGAACGAAGGTACCCAGACGTGATTGTTTTGCTTTGGGCAGCTAGTGTGTCCCAGTGATGCTGCTTGAGAAAGCCCACTGTGAGAAAAAAGGCCTCAGGGTTGTTAGTAAAAACATCAACCAGCCATTAATACACTGTCACACTCACCTCTCCATAAAACAATTCTATCCCAGACTCAAAGGCATGGCAGGAAACCAGCTGTGGAGTGAAAAGAGAAAAAAGCACCTTCTGGGCCATCTGCATTTACCCAATCATTTAGCTAAATAAAAGAAAATGTAAATGTCATCACAGCTTTTATATTTTTGTCCAACTACTGATATTTATTCAGCCGTCACCCAGAGGTTCAAATAATCCATTTTAACCTTTTAAAGTCAAGAATTATTATTTTTTCTTGACAACTCTCTGCTATACAAATCATATGTAATTACATATTTATATATATGCATTTACATACCTAATTGTAAAACAAGTCAAAATGAGCTGTATTTATATTTGATTTACATTCTGAAGAGGACAGAAAAATGAACCTGCATTTCTTTTTTTTTCCATTGTGTATATGTCAAGAAATGACAAATGAGCTCAACGTTTGAACAATATTATTTTTCTTTTTGAAAAACAAGATAGCATTCATAAGAGCTTTCCAAATGAAAATCAAATCTATCTTCGTCTATGTATAAACACAAACATGATGTGCCTTGAATGTTAAATGTCTGTACTTTAAAACAGAACTTGTTAAATTGTTCCAAAGAGGCACTGAGGATTTTAGTTTTTTATGGGAAATTACCACTGCTCATTATAAATGTGACCTTCAAGAATAAAATTCAGTTATTCCCAAGACTGCAGCTGTCTCTGGCTTTTCACCTGGAGACTGCAGGTTTGAATCCAGGTGGACTGGATGTGCTCATGTGGCCTCATTCTAATGATGCAGATGGTGCTAGGTAGCTGATGTCACATATTGTACAGTTCTACTCAGTATTATTGTACAAGAAGCAGCATGAAAAGAAGTCTGGAGGAAGTAGTGGTGACATCGTATGGGAGTGCCATATACAAATAATAATCTGACATAAACTGGGAACTGAGTTAAAATGCTTCTGTATAAAGACTGAAAACATGGTCATTACAAATGTGGGTATTAGCTCTTTGATCAGATTAACAGTAATAAAGTTTCAGTAAAACAGGACTTGTTGGACAACAGTAGCTGTTGCATAAATTCTTAAACCCTAGGTAGTAAATGTTCGGTTTGCCTTTATTAAGAAAGAGATACACACATTATTCACATAAAATTTGTGTAAGTGTAACAAAGCATCAGGGAGTATTTCAGCTCATAAAAACAAGACACAAAACTCAGCTCATTAACATTATTTAACCCTTTCTGCTTGACACAAAACATGCAAGACAAATCAGCAAAATTCACTTATTTCCATCATGTACTTTTAAAAAAGTATGTGCTACAAAGGGTTCTTTGAGCAATGCCACAGGAAAAATAATTGTGGTCTCATAAAGAACCACGTTTGTTAAGAACCCATTAAAAGGTTAAAATATCTTAAGATGTTTTAATTTAATGTTTAAGATGTTTAATTTAAACCCATTTAAACATATTAGCAGAATTGATTCTTTATGAAAACAAAGCACCTTTTGTAGCACCTTTATTTTTAAGAGTGTAAGATCATTAAAGTGAGATGAAGCATCAGTGAGAAATCCAGCTCAAAAATAACATCCCCCAAATTAATTATATGTGATATGAAAACTCAATAGACGTAATCTTCATCAAAAAGATAGTTTCAGGTCATTCTCATCAAAAGACAGCATTCCAAGAAGAGAACAGAGCTTGTCGTTTTTATTATATGTGAATAATTCTTACAAAAATAAAAGACACTTATTTTACAAGAAGATCTCAAACGTCCGTTTATTTAAATAACTAATGATAATGATGTACAAAATGGACTGAAAATAAGTAACGTTCAGGGTGACTGTCCCATTTAAATGCTTTGTAACTGGGCACAATACCAAAACATTATGTGGAATTAGGTTCCATTGGAATTATGTTATTTACATATTTTAGTGAAATACAAATGAACTGAATCAAAAAGTAGGGTCAAGTCAAACTAAAGCGACTCGTTTTCCCTCGATCAGTTTTGGATCCCAGACCAAATCCACTGGCTCCCACTCTTACATTAAGAATCACTCTTGCAGGACCTCTGAATCATGGCTCTATTGTTTACTGCTAATTACTTAGACATATCCCACAGAAAGAACACACGCTGCCAAGAGTAGCACGTCCATACGCTACAGTGGAAATGGCATATTTAGCACTCCATTAAGCAACGAATGACACAAATAAATGCTGTTTCTTCATTACTAAAAGCTGGAGTCCTTATGGAAAAGATTTTTCATCTTCCTTTGGTAGAAGGCCAGATATTTCTCATAATTAGTGAATGGAGCTACTTTAAGGTGCGCCCACTGTGGACACAAACATTCTATTGTGCAATCACAGCATTACATCTGGTGTCCTGTAGAAGCTGCACAAGCCTTAGATCATTATGCTCGATGTCATCACAGAGGGAAATAAAGTCTCCTAGAACTGTAGCATTGGAATTACATTCTCTGAAATGAGGAAGCATCTTTGGGAATACATTCAGGACGAGTTTGTGTGGTGTTTGTTAGACAAATGGAATTATCTAACGGTTCAGTACCTCAACTCAATACTGTTTCTGTGGCTGAAAAACCATCAAATCTTTAATGAAAGTATTCTGATATCAATTGTAGAGCCTTCCCAGAAGAGTAAAAGCTGTCAAAGCAGCCAAAGGGGATATCTCTTTTCAAAAGACATAGAGCCTTCTCCATGACAGCACAGAATGTGTAAATTCTCACATTTTACATGACATCCCCTCCTCATTTCAGAACCTTAGCCATGGAACCCTCGTATGGATATGTAGAGACAATAACGTTGTATGATGGATTATTTAAATAGGAGCTTCATAGTTAAGGTTCCACAAGGTCTCTCATAACTATATAATTAAACATGAGAAGCTATGCAACAACTGTAAATAGTGGTGATCTAGTCACTGTTACAAGTGGAAGTGGTACAACTTACCCATATGTATCAGATTCAGGTTTGCCTCTTGCAGGGTCTCCGGGTCATGAGTTGAAATGTTGGCTCTGGAAGATGAACAGGATGAAGCTGATAGGGTTGATGCAGGAATAAATGTCTTAATAGAGCCTCATTGTGAAGGGGTCAAGGGAAAATGCTTTTACTATTTGTATGAAGAATAGTCTGTTCAAATGCTGTATTTTTGTGGTGTGTCCATCTGAATGAAGGTGTGCTGAATAATTATAAAATACTAGACACATGACAAGTTTGAAATCTGTATTCATGTGTATTCAAGTGATTAAAATCACTGTAATGGTAATTTTAATTTAGGCACACAGTTCATATATATATATATATGTTATGTTTGTTTGCTATTTCATTGGATAATGGATTTAGTTTAATGGTAAAATTGATTTGACATTTTTGTAATTTTGTTTTAGGAGGTAATGTGGGGACTGACATATTGATTTTGCACTTGACTAAACTTGACATTTGTTTAACAACTAAGTTTTCTCTGCATTTTGGCCTCCTAGCCACAGGAAAATTCAATTTTTGTTCACAGAAAAATGGAGGTTTCACAAATGCACGCCAATGAGGAGGTTTTAGAAACCACCATTGTCAGTGGTCTCTTGTGGATGAGGAAATTGCATATTTTCAAAAGTGCTGACATCACACAGTATACCTGTCTTTGTCTGAAATTCAAATAGCTTCACATGCCCCACTGAGTGAATTACTTAAGTCTTAATCACATTACAGTGTAGAATCCCATATATGAATAAACATGATTGATGTTGAGATTGGAATTAATTTTTTTAATATATCTGAATCCCTATGTAATCTCTTATTCTTCATATCTCATTATTACATGTCCATACATAATATTCTGCACTGTAAAAAATTTCACCAGCTAAAAACGAGTTCAAAAGCTGCCTTAAAAAATTAAGTTAAATACAGTTTGAATGACTGTTTATGTCAACTCATGACTTTAAGTCAAGTAATTACTTTCTGCAAGTTGATTTGACTTTAAACTGCTTGTTGTTTCAACTTATCTACATACATTGGAAGTACGCATGACTCATTCCAACATAGGTATTTACGTTAAAGAAGTATTGACATTGCACTTTTAAATTTAATTATTGTGACAAATGGTTTCTGGAAGAATGTACAGCGTCTTAGCTGCCTTTAACGCTTTTTATTAAAACTGTCTGAAAACTACATCAGAGACTAAGGACAAGCGACAGGCAGCATTTAAGCATTACTTTTAAAGAGACTCAGCAGGAACTTTACCAATGCTGCAGTGTTTCACACTAAAGGGTGTGGTCTCTGACAAAACACAGGTCCCACTACAAACAAATAGGTCCAAACACCAACCTAAAATCATCATATATATTATTCCCACCATCACAGCACAAAACAATTAAAATAAAACCTAAAAATAGTGAAAAATGTGGGCCCGTGGTGCATGCTGGGAGCTCTTCCTGAGCCCACAGCCATAACTCATTGGCATAATTAAAAAACTTGAGTTGAAAGGCTGAAAACTCATAAAATCCAGTTGAAATCACAAAACTTAATTTGATAAGTTAAGGTAAATGACAAAAATATGTTGTCATGACTGATTGCTTAACAAAATTTTTATAGTGGGTTATAGTTTGTCACTGAAGTGCATCGTAACAGACTGGTTTATTGGTTGAGCAACATCTCCAAATTTAATAAATGTTATTAAAAATGCAGGCCAGACATTAATAATAATTGTACATTATGATTTGTTATTATTCATAGATATTTTACATATCACAAAGCAAGCTGCCATCCACTGGTGGCACAGTTTCACTAAATCCATGCAAACTGCCATCGCTGCCATGCTCTCTAAACTGCCATGGTTAGTGTTAGCCATGGGGTTATATTTTAGATTAAGTTTATGGGCAGGGTTAGGTTTATGGTTGTGGTTAAGGTTATGGCTGAATCTTCATGCCAGCTGGGCATCAGAAATATGTATATGCTGTTATGACCTTTTCTAGGGCAACAAGGGGCAATGGCAGTAGATATAGTGGGATATAAGTAACAGTGCATGTATGATGAGAAGAAATGAAAAATATACGCTCAGAATGGTCGATAATCAAAGTGCAAATTGTATGAACCCTGGGAGTCATATATGTTTAAAATTGATCAACGTTTCCTTGGCCACCGAAGTGTATTGAAGCTCTTTTCTTGGCAAAACAAAGTATTAAAACAGATAAAAACTGGTTTATCAATTAACTTTAAAATGTATCTTGGCAAGAAAAATTCTCATTAGCAGCATAACTAAGAACAAACTCAATGCACAGCAGCAAACCTGTTCCAGAACCTAGCGCGCAACTTGCCATTTGTTGTAAAAATACTAATATTTCATTCTAATAGTTCTTCATTCATTTCTAATATGATTGAATATTAACACCCTTTACCATCATAATATGCACTTGAGCAAATTACTACTCATAAAGGCCGGCTGGGTCCTGAATGTCATAAAGTTTTACGCCACATAAAACTCAGCTCCAGTGGGTTCAACTGACAAGCAACAAGTTCCCCTCTTTCACATGACCACAGAACATTTACTGCAGATGAGACTGCACCAGCATCCAGTGATTTGACTCGTGTTCTTCTCTCAGTCATAAGGTTCACCTCTGTTCGCTGCACTTTAGCATTAGATGAAATGAAGGATGAGTCTGAATTTCAGAGCTGTCAACTCATCTCATAAAAACACTCACTCATGATTTTACTGGAGGGTACACAGGCTGGGACCGTACCAGAAAAACAAAGCAGTGTCCCTGTGTACCCTTGGCCCTGTGGCCTTGCTTACTGTACAGAATTTGCACTCTACCAAAAGTACACAAAATATGTGGCTTGTCTTCTGGAAATGACCTCCCTATGACCAACACTGCATTTTTCAGTAGCTACTGTTGTGCAGCCTGTTGGCAAATAGCCCAATCAACCGCAAGAGAACCAGTACACTTGGTTTTTATCCAAATATATACTGACTTGCATTTGGATCACAAACACCACTCCAATTAGTCTGAAATCCATTTAATTTACTTCCGAAGCTCAAGAGGACCTTCCACTGCTCCACAACCCTGTAGTGAGGGACTTTATACATCCTTCTAGCTGCCACATGACATTAGATATGGTGATTTTTTGGCTTATGTGCAGCTGCAGGGATTAAACATGTTATGTTGAAATATTCATGGATGTTCCTGAAAAAGACATTTGTTGTGTCATTATATTCTGAGGCACTATAAAAATCTTATTTTATAAAACACTGGGTTTTTCTTGGACGTCCATTTGTTACTCCAATGTGAAGACGTTACCTTTTGTTACCTAGCTGGTTTTATTTTTAATTTTGAAAGTTTCTAGTGTGACCTCAGAGTGGCTTGAGCTACAGCTAGTCCCTGGCTGTTACCTGGATTCATAGCAAGAAGAAAAAGAAAAAACAACTTTACCCAAGGAGGTGGAATTCAGAGCTGAGCACAGCAAGAACATTAACTGGGCAGAGGCCCCAGAACTCACCCGATTTGGCTATTTATCTGTCAATGTGCTAGTCTCTCATTGCCAGACTCTCATGGAGCATCTGGTACCTTTCACTACTTAATGTGGCTCAGAACTGCCTACTGTAGTATTGAATATTCTTCAGAAGAAAAATTAGACTGACACTCAAAAAACAATCACAAATCTGCTATTTTGGCATGGTGCGCAGAAGGAGGCAGCCTATGATTCATGTCAGACCACCACCAGAGCCGGCACAGATTGATTTTTGTGTCTTGTTCATAGGGCTGTTCATTTTGTGTTAATTGCATCTCTAGTTTAAATAACGCTCCAGGCAATTGCATCCACCTTTGCATGGAGGCATGATCATTGACACACATGGCCAAGTGCTTGTAGAACATGTGGGCATCACTGTCAGACTAAGCTCAAACCCACCGGCACATGTTTTAGATCATACAAAGTAGAGGAATTTCAGATGATAGTTAATCCAAAAAATTAGATGGATTCACTGTGGAATCTCAGTTCAAGGTCACAGCCTAGAGTTGTTTGTTTCCAACTACAGTAATTGCATGGCATTGCACCTGTGGTCATGGGCCTTAATCAGGCATCAGGAATCCCCACGGGGACTTAATTTGCATAAATTTTACTGGACTCGCATACATGACTGATGCGATTAAGGGAAACCTGGATCAGAGCTTGAGTATTAGTGGGTAGCATTTGCATTCATTTAAGAGGTTACTAAGCTAATCCACATATTCTAAGATTTTTTTTGTGTGTGTGAGAGAGCGAGACAGAGAGGGAGAGAGAGAGAGAGAGAGAGGGAGAGGGAGAGGGAGAGAGAGAGAGAGAGAGACATGTAGCTACACTTTGTTAATAAGCCCACTGATGTTTTCTTTCGTGACTGATGTGTACTGGGTAAAGATAACCACTTCCCTGCAGACAGTCAACACCGACTCCACATGTGCACACTGCTCTCAAAATAATGTAGCAGTGAATCCTTGATTACAGTAATTATGATTGATCCAAATAGCTAATACATATTAATACCAGCCCCTCTAATAACTTCATCACTGTATAATTAATAGCTCATTCAACTTATCTGTAATTAGTCAATCATGAAAAGGTTATTTGTGATGCAGCAGGTTTAACTGGATACACGGTTCAGCTCTTTACTGCTCCATCAATCTGAAATTTAAAAAGGTGTTATTTAGACTTAAAAAAACGCTCACAAAATTACATTCATTTATTCATATTCTGTAACAACTTCATCTTGTTCAGGGTCATGGTGGGCCGAAAGCCTACATGGAATCAGGGAAAAAACACCAAATTCTTCACAGGAGCCTGGAGCTGCATGGTAGTGACATACCGGCAATACCACCATGCCCAAACCTTTATTTTTTTAATTCACTGAACATTTAAAATGTCTTGAAACTTGCTACTTTCAGCAAATGTGGAATTTCTATTATGCTTCTGTTCAATTTAACCACAGATATATCTTTCAGAATTGTCTGAATAAAAATGATGAATTATGGTTTCTTTACAGTGGTGCTGATACAAACCAGTACACGCAATGTTTACAACAGAAATCAAAAAGTCATTTTATTAAATAACTAAATTGTAGCAATGGAAGGCCCTAAAATCTTCAGAGGTCTGGCTGAAATCGCTAACACTGTGCATACTTAAGTTAGTAAAATTAACATATTACATGTTTGTTGGTTCATTCATTTTCTGTAATTGCTTCATTCTAATCAGCATTGCGGTGGGTCCAGAACCTACCTAGAATCCTTGGGTGAAAGGCAAGGACACACCTTGGATAGGGCACCGATCCATCACATAACCACCCATGTGGACAATTTCAAAGAGCCTTCCAGCATGTGCTGGGTGGAAACCAGAGAACCTGGAGGACACCCACACAGATACACTGAAAACACATGAGACTTCTTTCATAGGTTCAATCCTTGCCTTAGGTCACCCTAAAACTTACTTAAAAGGAAAACCCATTACACCCCCCCCCCCCCCACCACACACACACACCAATGTTTTAATTTAATTTATTTTCACCTTTAAAAACACTAAACAAACCCACTGCAAATAAAAAAAGGCATTCTCTGTTGACAGTTTGTCTCTTTATGACACATCTATCCATCCAGCTGTTGATTTATATTTTTGTGTATTTTTGTATATTTTTATGATGCAACGTCAAAGTTATATCTAACTGATTTATTATTATTATTATTATTATTATTATATTTTTTGTATATTCTCTTCCTATGTCACAGGATGTTGGCTAAAACCCAAGAGTTTACTCTAAAAAGTTAGACAGATTTGAAGAATGCTTAGTGCTCAAGAGAAATAAAATTATGCTCATTAGACATTTTAATTAATCACAAATTTGCAGAGGACTGATTCATACACCCCCACACACACACATACACACACACAATGTGCCCTTTATATTTTGGGAATAGATAATATGTTGCACTGCATTACGGGATCCAACATAAGGCATATTTAACACAGCCACTGGCAGGCGGTTTGGCTTTTAGCACTTTTCCAACACAATAAAAATGGTTCTTGGCCAGAAAAACTTGTGAAGCAACCAGCTGAAGAGTGGAGCCCTGGCATTACGATGCTAATTCGTTTATCCACTTTTCCAACATTTACAAATAAAAGCTTGAGGATTGCAACAAAAACAGCAGCAGTGACTCATTAGTGGTAATCAAAAGGAACAAATGCATTACTTGTGCTATTGCAATCATGAGACATTTAGTTTATACAAGGTCTTCCAACTTCAATTTCTGGATAAAGAAAAGAACTATCATAATTGGTGGAAAAGTAGTGTCAGTTTAAAGTCTTAAACAGGCAACTGGAAATACTGGCAATATTGTATTTTATCATATATTTTTTGGCTTGATACACAGAGTATGAAGAATTAGTGGACACCAAACAAATTTCTAAATCATGTGGAAATATTAAGTCCATCTACACTATATGATGAGTGTAGAACAAGAAGAATGATGAAAATTTGCTTTTACATGGATCCACATGCTAGTGAACTGTGTCAACATACTATTGCAAAAGAAGTGTATGTAAAAGGCAAATAAACAAAAGTGGTTTATACATGCATCAATAAATAATATGTAATGTTTAACCAGCAATCTTCATTCATCCATTTATATAATTTTTGTACACTGTTTATGAGATTGTATGCAAAATCTTTTGGCCATGGTCAACATTCTGAAATGATCAAACCATATCTTAAATTAGTGATGCAGTAATTATTTGGTATTACACTCCAACTTTCTTCAAAGTGATCAAACGGTTTTAAGTCATTTCATTCTCTGCAGTGCATAATATATATAGGATTCTTGCAATTCAGTGAAAGCTCTGCACCTAAAGGGTAATCAAACAACCACAATTTGATGTCTGTAACTTGTGATCCCTCAGACAGCACTGTGCTATATTTCGATATGTGTCTGTGATGGATGAGATCTCAAGAGATTACTCTGACAACCCACTGTGTACATGCAGAGTTTGCTTCCGCATGCACAAATGTGAGTTAAGACTGTTCTATGCACCGCAGAAGCCATATGTCAACATCCAAAACTGCTGCCAAAGTCTCTGGGCTCAAGCGCCTCTGAAATAAAATGATGCATGAAACTTGTACTGTAGCCTGAGAAGTCAGGCTTTCATAGTGTTAACGGCAAAATAATTTTTATCTTCCAGCGTCTCTGAAGTGGAGAAGCGGTTAAGGACAGAATTAATAAATGAATAAATTATTGTATTAATTTTACCCTGTCTGCCAACAGAGACGGTTTTGGGGGTATATTTGATGACAGCAGTATTGGTAATTTACACATCTGCTTTCAATATCAAGCCTCATGACAATTGGCTGAATTCATCTTTTACACCCAAAAATGCCAGCTATTTGGTAAAGACAGGAGGGAGAATGGAGATGTGTTGTTTGATTTTTGTGTTTTGACCAAAGTCTGTCTTTAAAACCCCAGAACCGTATTATTTGTGGAATAATGGGTAGAATATATCCCTTTTAACTGCTCTTTAAAAGAATGACGATGTAAGGCAGTGGTATCCATGCTCCTTGTCCAGTTTGTTTTGGGAATGTCATGCAGGGATCAAGTTTAGAATAGTGTATATAAAGTATAAGAACACATTTCCTAAGGTAAAACACTAATCAGTGAACCATTTCCAATTTAACACCTGGTCAGGTTTACTAATCACTGCTCTCTGCTTATATTACCACTTAATTTCTCTACTTTTTAAAAGCTGGGATTTGCATTCACAGAATCCATTGGCTGTAGATCATGCATAGGATTGTCTAGGCTACTTAACCCTGTCATGACATCATATACACCCAAGCTATATTATAAGCTTTGAGAACACCTACCAAAACTGTAGAGTTTATACAGAGTCCTTTACTATCGTATGTTCTAATGGGCCATGCTCTAATCCTAAAACCTCCCCTCACAGACCTTACAAGGGGTAGGTTACCGGTGGCATGTTTGCTTTTGTGGAGGTGTATACTATATATCACAAGTAGACAAAACAATCAAAAACGAAATAATACATTATCTTGTTTTTGCCCTATGTGCTTGAGTCTGTCATAGAAGAAGGTAATGGAATACTTTCATTTTCATCTCATCATTGCTTGGTTTTAGCAGCCATCCTCGAGTGTCCTGAAGCAGCTGGATTGTTGCCATAGAGTGGATGCAGAAGAAGGCAGAACACCTGGAAATTGGTTTAGGGATTCATTCACAGACTACTGAGGGAGCGTGGGATTCCTCCTGCTTGTTCGCCTCAGTAGCCTCAAGCTGTTGATATCTACTCAGCTTCACGTCATCGACAATAACTCATACACCATCTCGCTTCATCTGCTGGAGACTGCAGCTCCGAGGGGGAGGAGGTTGAAGATAATAAATTCAGAAAATAAAGCAAGAAATAATTCATTGGAAAGCTCTGGTATTGGTAATTGCAAATGGAGACCACATTTCATCAGAATTCATGGCAAGTGCTTAAATCTTGCTTTTGATTGATTGTGGTGTTTACAGAGTAGATGCTGTTTAATGACTCATGCACATGTCACGTTGCTTTCCAAACATTATTTACTGAAAATATTGCAACAATTCTAAAGAAATCTTTGCAATGTAATTAAAAAAAAACATTAACATTAAACTATAACATAAAATCCACCTCCTTAGTTCTACACTCTTGTCCATTTTATCAGACCCACTGATCTTAGAAGCATTTTGTAGTTCAATTATAGACTGCGGTCCATTAGTTGCCGCAAAATCGTTATATTCCCCATTTCAAGCTGTTCATTTTTGGTCAAGAGAAGAGCCCCACGGGGTATGTATTATTTAAGTTGTTGGTGGTGGTTAGTGTTTGTTGTGTGGATCAGACACAACAGTGCTGCTGGGATATATAACCACCTCAGTGTCACTGCTTATTTCTATGTCACCATTAGTGAGTCACTAAAAGGTTATGAATAAAATAATTTATAAAAAATAATAATATACTGTAAATATACCTTCAGGGATGCTGGGTTTCCCAAAAGTATCTTACACTCTAAAAATAACCAAATTAATTGAATTGCTTCAATTGGTAACAAGTAATTCAATTAAGTTTATCCAACTTAATTTTTTAAGTTCAACCTTCAAAAACTTAAAAAATTAAGTTGGATCAACTGTTCTCTTTTTAGAGTGTAGAAACAAGAAGATGCTTAAGTGGTAGAGTGAGCATCACACTGAATACTCTTTCTCCCTGTTAAGATGATCTTTAAGAAGATATTTTTGGATAACTAGGCCCAGATTTGTTTCATAAAGTTACATTTCATTTTCTGATTCAGAATTTTACGTGAATGTGTGTAAGATTTCATTATAGAACTGTGTAAAACAAACAAACAAAACAATTACAGGCCCAGGAGATGAAATTGAGCATATGATAAACAGAAAATCTACATTTAATATAGAATATTGTACAAATGTACTGAAAGCTACCATTGAGGGTCCCATAACAGTGATAGCAAAATATACCAGAACACTAACCTTTTTTTTTTCTTTCTTCGTGTGTTTCGCTACTGTACTGGACTCAACTCTGCTGTTTGCTTTTTCCATTAGGCTAATTTGGCACCTGTAACATTTAGTACCTGCTTATTCATGGTTCCAAGAAAGCTAAGTAGGGACTACACACGTGTGAACACATAAGTAAACAATGCTTTACATTACCGTTGTTGTGTTTTCCATAAGCCTGCGGTTTCCTTTAGTGATGTAGTTTAGCGACATCACCAGCAAATTTGAGTGCCAACAGTACCCAGTGTGAGCTGATGAAGGACTAGAGAATTACTAATACAGTGAACATGCTGCACAGTTTGTGGTGAACATTGTCATTCAGACTATGCACTCCTGTTACATTGCCATAATCTGAATGACAATAAAGTTCACATTGACTTTGAAATCAAACTGTGCAGCAACAGATGACCATATAGGCAAAGCAGTGTAATATATCTCTGGAGTATGTGATGATGATTATTGTAGTAAATCACATGTACTGAGCCTAATGAGTACAAAGCACCTTGAAACTCTGCTAGTGCCTGTAATGAAAGTAGCCAACCATGTCCTTTTCTGTAGGTGCACTGTAAATAATTTTAAAGGATCTATAATTACATTCAGAACTGCAGTGAATTCAAAATAGTAGCTACATTACTTATTTATAAAAAATGGTAGTAACAATCACTTGCATAAACTGTCATACTTCTAACTCAATTTTATAATCTATTATACTTAGAAGTACGATGGATTCATAATGTGTTACTTTGTAAAATGTACTTATTTGTAAAATGCTTGTAAGATTCTCTAGTAATAACCACATATTTCTAGTATCATACACCTTTACTTACTCAGTACCTATTTTATCTTACAGCTTACTTTGTACTTACCCAGTAATTAGAGGGCTGTAATTTAAAGTGTTAGCTAGTCTGTTTTCACAAACCTTTTATATATACTGAGCTGAGGGACTCAGGGATAGGACAATCTATCAGTAAATCATCAGTAATTATTATATAAAGTAAAAAAATTGGTAGCACACAATTCCAGATCTACATTTTGCTACATATATAACTATTCCTTGGTGACAGACTTCAATGAGTTAAATCACCACAAAGCCAAAGACTTTATATAAAGCATCAATGATATGTTGAGTAAGATATTGGTAAAATGTGTCGCTGCAGGCAGTAGCTGAAAGCAATGAAGGTGAATAGAGGTTGTGTTGCTGCTCCCTTCTCTGAATACTCTTGGAGTTTGAGTGAATTGCAAACAATCCTAATCTTGGCAAGAGGCAAGCTGTCTGCATTATTCAAAGCCTTTGGAGGACTAGTGATGTATAGCTTGGTCTCTCCGTCCCAGCTTTGTGAGCAGATAGAAGGTGAAGCTCTAAAGCACGCAGCAGTAGATTTATGGCCATTACCAACATGAAGTGGGGAAGCAGATTGGAACAACAGCTTGCATGCCTCACTCTCTCAGGCTCTCTCTCTTACTCTTTGTCATACTTTATCGTGGTACTGTCAGATGCAAATTCAATTGTTCCCCTCCTCCTCCTTTACAATATTGGCTGTTCAAATGAACTAGGTCTGTCCCACTAAATAAATAAATAAACTATATATATATATATATATACACACACACACACACATACACATGACAGCGGGACGCCTGAACAGCTATGCGGTGCCTTTGCCTTTAACACAGCTAAATACCAATAAAAAGGGCTACAACAACCTTCCTTACATTTTCATGAGCGAAAAAATAAGCAGTGGCTTTTTTGCAAAGCACTGCTGACTCCTCCACTCCACAAAGGTCACAAAGAGTCACATAAGGTAAAGAGCTAACATGTTTTGTAAAGAACCACTGTACAGACCAGAACATGGCAGTGAATGAATGCAAATGAAAGGTAATTTAGAAGTAGTAGTTTGCTACTTGTGAAATACAGGCCCACTCACCACAGGGTAGAAAGCCCCGAGTACCTATGCTGGAGCGTACTAGGCAGAAAAGCCATTGAAATGTCATCAAAAGCAGAGAGCATGGTAAAAAGGTCCAGCTTCAATTTGCATATTTCCATAGAGTCAAATGCACTATTCATCGTAAAGCCAGGCTTGGCCTTGTAATAAATTCTTACACTGTGAGTAGCTAAATGTTCAAGAAGCATTCACAGTGAAACAGGGGAAGTGGTTCAACAAAAGCCATTTAAAACATAATTTACAATAATATTCAGCTAAATAGAGTGAGTTCAGGTCATGTTGATATTATTTTTACTTTATTTTCTTAGTACTACTTACCTATAAAGCAGCATTCATAAAGCCTTAGCGTTCATACAGCCATGCTGCATTTGAACAAGCCTTTCCCGACTTATTCCAAAGATTTTAAGTCATAAAGCTTGTCAGCTCTGATGTAGCATTAATATAACAGCTGTGTGTTGCCATTACACTTTTAGGGTGATATGATGCATATAATATGATATACATATTATTACTACTATACATGGCACACCTACATCTACACCCCTTAAAGTGTACATGGTAATATTTAGGTTTCATGACAAATGTGACACGTGTGTACGTATATATGTATAAAAGATAGATAGCACTCTTCAACATATCATATAATGTCATGTACTTCTATTGATAACCTTCATGACAGTTACTAAAGCAACATAAAACTACAAAACAGATTCTCTTAAGATTATACTGTAAAGACATTGCCGATAAGTGACAAATTAATATCTTTCTAAACCAAATACAGTTTGAAATTTGAGACATTTATTATCATCTGCCTAACAGCCCACAAATCAGGATTAAACAGTTAGCCAGGTACATTTAGCCCAAAGGTGAGGTTTGCACAAGAGAACACAGACTTAGTTGTTATCCTATTTGTATGGGGTTGATTTAAGTCTTAAATTAACTGGCTACAGTAAGCATGCAAGAACCCCAGGAGTAAGAAAATCAATTAAAAAAACAGTCAAAAAAAAAAAAAAAATACTAACCATTCTGTCCAATAGATCCACTGTTCCATAATTCACAACCTCCAAACAGAAAAACACCACACATGGCCAAAGCACAATAAATAAAAATGGCCCATCCAAGCAAAAACAAACAACAACATAAAATAACTTATCTTTTCACCAAGTCTCTTGAGTAATCTGAAATCAAGAACTGTGACAAGTCTGTAGCAGATAAAAAGTTTTAATCCTTCAACAGCTGAAAACAAACAAGCACCCCAGCTTCCCTGCATTATTACAGATTCACCATGGCTGCCACTATCTCTTCCTTTTCTGGACTAGTGGGTTTTATTTTCAAAATAAAAGTCTCCCCGTGGAAACTCCAGGAAATTAATAAGAAAGCAAAACATTACCCAAAGGCATAGTCCAAAGACATTCCAGTCATCCTTTACAGTAAAATGAGTTATGTGTTGGACCATTGGCTTTATATATCAGTAAAACTGGTTTAAGACCATTGAGAATAGCATAATCTTTGGTGATATTTGGAAGTGGGCTACTGCTGATTGTTCTGATGTGTGGGTTATGTTTTTATATTAACCCCCTTTTTGTAATTTTTAAGTTTAGATACATTTAGTTATTTTATAGTGTTATTCTGAGCTGGATGATTCCATGATGCCATGCTTGATTAGATTTTAATGATCAATTAATGATGGTGTGGTTGGACACATGAGGTTGTGCAGGTCATGTTTGTAAGTTAAAGCATTCCTGAATTATGATGCCAAACTGCAAATTGCAGGCTTGGGTTTAAAAGTGTTGTCTTATAATGAATTTTTAGTGCATTACAATGTTCCATATCTTTTTAACAGACATTCATATAGAATGTCCCACCATTTTGTCTTTCATGATATGTGTTATATGCATGGCAAACAAATACTGCTTAGCTGGTATGAAAAGAAAAAAAAAAAACTATAGCATGTTCAATAGCTATCTTTCACAAACTAAACAAAAAAATAAACCAGGAATAGCTGCTGCGCTCTTCTTGGAATGAGCTCATGCCACCTGATCATCATCTGACCTCTTTGAAACCTAGGTTAAATGGGCATTTTCAGAGCAAGATCATAGCTATCTGTCAGCTGGACTGTTTCTCGTGAGAGTTGTATCCTATTACAACACTGTTTACAAAGCCAAAGTAGATGTCAGTCACGATGATGTACTCATTTGGGAAGATAATCATTCAATCTGTGGAAAATTCAGATGGAATTGCTTGGTGGTTTGTGCTTGGGAAGGTCATATCCCCAGCCATGGCTGAACTATAATATATGTAGACGTTGACAGGTCATGAACAAACATCTTTGTGGTTAATTTGCACAGCACCACAATGAAAATATATGAATGTGATGTAATCTTTCATATCGAAAAATGTTGTCCAATTTCAAAATACAAGCAATGGCTGAAAAAAATGCAAAAGGGTCCTTTCAACACCTTTCTTTTATTATTTTATTTTGTTTTCATCGAAACTGCAATACATTGCTTTGCTTTAATCATGGAAAAAAGAAAAGCATGTGTTCAATGCTCATTTTTATCTTGTTAACATGCTTTTTGGGGTGACTGTACCTTTTTGAAGGAGTCTTCAAAAAACTCCGAGTAAAGAAACCCAGACCTCCCTCTCCCTAGCCACTTCTTCCAGCTGTTCTGAGAGGATACCAAGGCGTTCCCAATCCAGTTGAGAAATGTAGTCTCTCCAGCATGTTCTGGGTCTTTCCCGGGGTCTCCTCCCCGTTGGACATGCCCGGAACAGCTCACCAGGAAGGCTTCCGGGAGTCGATCATTGAAATGCGGCCTAGGAAATCCTGATGCCATGTGTACTTATGGAAACCTTTATGCTTGATCATGTTGTTCCATCCATCCATCCATTATCCACCGCTTATCCGGGTCCGGGTCGCGGGGGAAGCAGTCAGAGCAAAGAAACCCAGACCTCCCTCTCCCCAGCCACCGCCTCCAGCTCCTCCGGGGGTATACCGAGGCGTTCCCAGGCCAGTCAAGACATGTAGTCTCTCCAGCGTGTTCTTGGTCTGCCCCAGGGGTAACCGAGGATCAGAACGCCAGGGGCCCTGACCCCGACCACCACCCGATCCAAAATGCACCAGATTACTACCTCTCCCACAGCTGGTGGGCCCATGGGAGCGTGGACCCATGTAACTTCTTCGGGCTAAGCCCGGCCAGACCCCATAGGTGAAAGTCCGGCCACCAGGTGCTCGCCAAGGAGCCCCTCCCCCAGGCCTGGCTTCAGGGTGAGGCTCTAGTAACCCTACTCTGGGCAAGGGAGGCTGTGTCCATGCTTGTGTTTTATTCTTCATGTTGTTCATTATGGATAAACTGTGACGGGCACAGAAATCCAATAACTGAACACCACTCGAGTTCACATCAGGGGGGTCGTTCCTCCCAGTCATGCCCCACCAAGTCTCACTGTCATTGCCAATGTGAGCGTTGAAGTCCCCCAGCAGAACAATTGGGTCCCCAGAATGAGTACTCTCCAGCACCCCCTCTATGGTCCCCAAGAAGGCCAGGTACTCTGAACTGCTGTTCCGAGCATAAGCACAAACAACAGTCAGTGCCCTTTCTCCAACACAAAGGCACAGGGAAATTACCCTCTCATTCACTGGGGTAAACCCCAACTTACCGGAGCTAAGCTATGAGTAAGCCTACTCCTGCCTTAGACCTTTCACCCTGGGCAACTCAAGAGTGAAAGAGCCTCCAGCCCCTCTCAAGGAGATTGGTTCCAGAGCCCATACTGTGTGTAGAGGTGAGCCCAACAATATGTAGCTGGTACCTCTCACCAGCCCTCACCAGTTTAGGCTCCTTTCCCACCAGAGAGGTTACATTCCATGTTCCAAGAGCCAGTTTCAGTAACCGAGGGTCAGAACGCCTGCGTCCCCGCCCTCCACCTGAGCCACATCGCACCAGACCCAGATTACTACCTCTCCCACAGGTGGTGGGAGATTTTTAATTACATATTATTTATTTATGGAGAAAGTCTGGTCCCCAATGCTGCAACGATTATAAGAGGTAATGGAGAGTCGGCCAGTGGTGGAAGATCTAAGGGTGCCGGAGGGTTTATAGAGCTGAAGAAGGTCTGAGGGGTAGGAAGGGGCAAGTTTATTTAAGGCATAGTATGTGAGCAACAGGATTTTATACTAAACACAATATTTAACAAGGTGCCAGTGAAGATTATAAAGGACAGGTGTAATGTGTTGATGCAAGTGGTTGTGAGTAAGATAGCAGGCCGCTGAGACTTTTACCATCTGGAGCTTATGGAGGGAAGAGGGATTATTAACAGAAAGGAGACAGTTATTAAGTAATCAAGATGGTTTGAGATGAATGAATGCAAAAATTTTTCAACAGCACTGAGAGCACATGAGGAGTTAATAAGTTTAAAACCAATAGCGCTTATCTGGACTTACCTTTAAGAGGGCACATTTGTATTTTATACTCAATGAGAAAGATAGTTACAGAGTTAAATATTTCCTCAGTGATCATGGTTAGACATTTGCAGGTGGTAGCTTTGATAATGTACATACCATTACTGTTAATCAGTGCCTCACAACCTCATATAACAGGTGTTTAGGTGCTTTTTCAAAGATATATCATGTACAGGCCCTGATAAAACATTTTTTGGAGATAAAAGCATTCATGATTCAGTGCTCAAAAATGTAACATGATTAATTACAGTAGAATTTTGGCTCATTAAAAGCTTTCCTTGAATCTGATCTTCTGTAAAATTGATTGTGTTTAACAAAAGTCAATTAATTATAGCATAGCGACACTTCATTTGCCTTTTGAATTGAGTGTGTGAAGGTGGCTGATGGTATAAAATCAATTTGATCATGAAATATAGCTTTGTCTATTGTACCCATTAAAGGATGAGTTTCAGGTTAATCATTATGGATGTTCATTATAGGTTCTTTTGATTATTTGCTGAAGTATAAATTAAATATTGAACCGAAACATTCAGGCATATCAATTTTTATACAAATCTCAAGCAGAAATAGTAGTAAATAGTCTGCATGTCTGAAAGTTCATAGACATCTCTTATCTGAATTTAGCAGTATTTTGCAGCTGGAGAAGCAGAGTGACATTTAGGATCTAGAACTAATCATCTACAATCAGTACTCAGAGCCACTGGAACTCTCATGGCTGAAATCCATCAAATTCTCATAGAACTTTCGCAACAGCTCCTACAAAGGCTTGAATGTTTACAAATGGGGACTCTGCAAATGTAGAAAATCAAAAGCATCTAAATGAATACTCATTTCTGAAAACGTCACATAACAAATCATTTGGTTGGATAAAAAAAAAATCTGATGCGCGTTAGTCACAAGAAGATTAGCATCCTCTGTCTTCAAACAGGTTTTTAAGAGTTGAGGAAACAACAGGACTTGAGTTTCTTTCATCTGCTGCCTCTTTTCTCCTCCAGCATACAGCAGCATGACTGTCACATCAAGGCCAGGCTAAATCAGACCATCTTCATCAACAAATCAGAAGGCATTATGAAGTAAATAATGCTACTCAGTAATCCCCTCTTAAAAATAGCTCTGGTTCCACAATACACTGCTAACTACATTCATACTCATTTTCCATTGGCCCTGAAAATAGGAATGCCTCTTGGTGAAATATACATGTACATGTAATGCATATGTAAGTGTATACATATGACCAATGATATATTACATTACAGACTCAACTCAGGTTGTATGGAATGTTTATTCATCTTATTTGTTCTCTATTTTCATCTATTTTTTCATTTTCTTCTACAGGATATAGGGTCAAAACACTCCTTATAACTTAAGGGTGAGTCACCGGAGGTCATTCATGGTCGAGAGTACGCTGTTTGCGTTTGGCTGCTGCTTCTTGCCAGTGTGTGTGTGGATTGAATGTTGTGTTGATTGTAAAGCGTCCTTGGGTTTCTAGAAAGGCGCTATATAAGTTTAACGTTAACACTCATTACTCACTTTGTAGTGCTACGATTACAGACTATAGGTTGTTAGCAACCTATCACCCGGTTCATCAATGATCAGACACTGCCGTGTTTCTGAAGTTTTTGATCACCTTAGTATCACTGTTGAACTGACAATATCCATCAACCAAGATTATCCAGTGTCACCTCAGTGTTGCTGCAGTGCTGAGAATGACTCACTACTGGCTCTGTGGTGGTCCTGTGAGGTTTCTGACCTTTAAAGTATAGGGTGAATTAGAGCTAACAAAGTATACAAAGCAACATATGAACTTCTTCTAAAAATGCACCTATACTATGCTCAGCTGAGCTGGAGAAATAGAAAATGAGTTTAGGCCCAAGAAGGCAAGTTTAATATTATGGCTGATCAGTGTATGTAAAAGCCTTGGGAATGCATTTTGCTCAGTTTATTTAAAGTTTATTTAAAAGCTTAAACTTTAAAAGATTCCACTCATTACTGAGTTTAATCTAAATTAGACAGACTCATTAATCTCCAGATTCTGAATGAGAACTTGTTTTTAATGAGAGGTTTAGGTAGAACGATGTGACTCCTCCCTGCCCAGGCAGGATGATGTTTTCCCTCTATGTTTCCTGCCCTGGGAAAAGGAGATGGACTGTCAGTAATTTCCACTTCCCTGAGCACTGACATTTCAGTCGGTAGGGAAACCTGCGAGGAAAAAAAGAGGAAAGGCAGAGTGGACACCTACATTTATCACACCATTTCATCCCTATCTCTCTGCATTTTCTGCTCAGTGGGTATCCTTTAATGTGTTGTATTTGTGCATGTGTGTGTGTGTGTGTGTGTGTGTGAGTGTGTGTGTGTGTGTGTGTAAGAGAGAGAGAGAGAGTTTGTTATCTGTAGATTTCAAGGACAAAATATTTCCTGTATTGGAAAATAAACAGGGCAAACATACAATATCAAGACCAGCCGAATGACTCTGAGGTTGTGAAGTGTTTGTAAAATGCGACTTTTTCTCTTTTAAACTGTGGTTAAGCTTAAAGCCATGATATTGATGTATAATAAACCAAATTTAGAATATTATCACATAGAGGAAGACATTAGCATTAGTAGGAGTTGTAGTAGTAACTGATAGTAACAGAAGTAGAATTTGTAATTTGTGTATTAGTATAGTATTTGTAGTTGATGTGTGGGGATAGTAATAGAAGTAGTAGTATTTGTAGTAGTAGTAGTTGTTGTTTAGTACTATAGGAGTAGTAGCATTTGTTGTAGTAGTTGCTATAGTAATAATAGGAATAGGAATATTTGTACTAGTAGTTCTAGTACTAATAGCAGTAGTAGTAGTATCTGTAGTAGTTGTTGTAATACTATAGTAGTAGTACTAATAGCAGTAGTAGTATTTTTAGTAGTAGTTGTAGTACTATAGTAATAGGAGTAGTAGTATTTGTAGTAGTAGTTGTTGTTTAGTACTATAGTAATAGGAGTAGTAGCATTTGTTGTAGTAGTTGCTATAGTAATAATAGGAATAGGAATATTTGTACTAGTAGTTCTAGTACTAATAGCAGTAGTAGTATTTGTAGTAGTATTTGTAGTACTATAGTAGTAGTACTAATAGCAGTAGTAGTAGTATATGTAGTAGTTGTTGTAATACTATAGTAGTAGTACTAATAGCAGTAGTAGTATTTTTAGTAGTAGTTGTAGAACTATAGTAATAGGAGTAGTAGCATTTGTTGTAGTAGTTGCTATAGTAATAATAGGAGTAGTCATATTTGTAGTAGTAGTTGTTGTAGTACTATAGTAGTAGTACTAATAGCAGTAGTAGTATTTGTAGTAGTAGTTGTTGTAGTACTATAGTAGTAGTACTAATAGCAGTAGTAGTATTTGTAGTAGTAGTTGTAGTAGTTGTTGTAGTAATAATAGGAGTAGTATTAGTAGTTGTGGTACTAGTTGTTGTAATACTAATAGGAGTTGTAGCTGTAGTAGTAGAAGTTGTTGTATTGTACTCTTTTTATAGTTACATTTACAGTACATTAGAACAGTAGAAGCAATATTTGTTCTATTGTAGTAGAAATATTTGTAACTGTATAATACTATTAGTAGCAGTATAATTACTACATGTATGGAGTGTCCAATTTAATTTCTTTTATTTCTGTGGAGATATGTGTGCAAAATCCACTGGCTTAATTCACATTATACAAAAGGTTTCTGCACTTTTGGACATGTGGTGTGTTTATTAGCATGATCATCATATCTGTTAGCCAAAGTCCTGAGAAGATACAGAAAACAATCTATATGTCTGTATGTTTATAAGGTTTAAATGGTTCACATGTTGCTAGTTTCTGTGTGTCTATGATCTAAATGAGTCATACACCATATTTACTCACTGAAGTAGAGTGGCAGTTATATTATGATCACTAAAAGTGAAGTTCATGATAGTAATCAAAAATTACTTTGAATAAAATTCAGAGATCTTGTCTCCATTTGCTAGTTTTCCAGTCTGTTTGTGTACTCAAAACAAATCTACTGTTTACAAAGCCCCAGTGTCTGTAAATGAAAAAAAACATACTGTCTTGGTCTAGTATGCTAGGCTTTCTCTCTTTTTCTGCTTATGGGTATCTTTAGACAATGGAGAGACCTACAAATTTGAAAATCACAAACCGAAATGAGGATTGCTCTATTCCTGCTCCATAGGTGGGAAATATTGAGTTATTTTTGCTGTTTCGCATCACTTAAGGTGGAAATGTCTCCAAAATCGGGAGACGTCTAAACTAATTACCGAAAATGCTGCAAAACTAAACAACTCCAGTCACAAATGAGTTTCTGTGGTAATCCCAACAGTAATTAAAAATGTACAGAAAAGTTAAACATCAGCCACATACAAAAAACATACCATTCCACATTAAAAGATGCAGATCTTATAACTGCATTTCCCCACAGTCGTAGACGTTCCCTTAAGTGAGCTCAAACAAAAGTTACGGAAAGTGCATCATGGGAGTCCAATACACAGGAATATATCAAAAGAGAATTCTTCCACTTCTGCTCTTGTAAATCACTTACACACTCACTCGCTTACTCATATTTACATGCAAACTAACTCACTCACATATACATACTCACACTCACTCACTACTCATACATACTCGTACTCACATACTGTACATGCACATTGTCTAATGGACAGGTTTTAGACCACAATGTTCTCAGGTATTTAATCACATTGGTGCTCGGCATCAATGACACTTTTTGTTTCTTGTTTTGGTCAGATCAGTGACCCCTTGGTAAGAATGGGCCATGCAATAGTACTTGTGCTCAGCTACTGATGTAGTGGGGTAACACACATGATGTGTGTAGGGTTTATTCTAACTCACCAGCACATGATGTTCCTCTTCCTCTAGGGAAGTGAACATGTGTGTCTCAGGTTGATGGAGCTTATCATTGGTTTCCATGGATCCCACCACGTCCTGGAGCTGACAGCAATATAAAAGATATGAACATGAACCTCAGCGCTGATGTAGGCTCTTATGAACATTCTAGCATATGAGACCAGATAAGCGCAATATTACAGGAGCACAACATAACGGCGGAGCGCCATGGCCCAGAGACAGCCTCCGCGCTCATTATAATAACTCCTCAGAGTACAGGGTTTATGTATTCATCAGTTTTGCCACTGTCTTCATCTTCAGAACAATTCTTACCCTCTTTTCTTTCACTCTTTCCCCATGGCCTCCAGTGCTGTTCTAGTTCATAACTGTAAAACGCATGCACTCCTCTGAGACTGATGTTGGATCTGGAGCTTGCAGACTGTAATATGACCCAATGAGCAATGTAGATACTTTACTCTCAACTTGAAACTCATAAAATAGTAGCAATACAGGTAAAAGTTAAGGAATGTGATTATTGTCAGAGGGAAAGTACTATCTGTGAAGTTATAGTGTATCTGCACATTATTGCTGAAAACAATTGGCTTAATTTTTTTAAACACGCTATTGGAAGAAAAACAACAACAACAACCACTTGTCCCTGTGCAATTGCTACACTTTTCACAGAGTGTAGGTTTTGAATGCAGCTAGTTTGCTTTTATTAGACTCTTCTGCTTTAATGAAGTTATTGTACTGATGTGTGTCCTGATCCACGAGACATAACTGAAAAAAAAATATTACGTTTTATGGTTTATTTCTTTCTCAAGCTTCAATTTCAGTAAGATATGGCCATATGGACAGAAATACACAAAGGCTCTATACAATACTCATAAAAGATATTTAAACAAACATTTGGGTTAAGACTTCAGACAGAAAGAATTCCTTATAGACTGATGGTGAAATTCTACAAATTATTTTCGAGGGCAGTGCTGAGAAAGCTAGAGGCACTTGAGAAATGTCAGGAGTGTGATGTGGCAGTACAAATATTAGTACAGCATAAAACAACAAGGATGCATGATGTCATTGCCCATCATAATAGTATCCCCCTGGTGATTCGTGAGTGACTGTGTTTGAAACCATGAGTATGAGTGTGAGTGAGTTCCAACAGTAAAATTTGACTTTTACTCTTGAATTTCATAATAATATATATTTATTTGCTTCATATCTTACAAGGTTTATAGTACACATATTTATATATTGGCTCAGCTATGTTGTAAATGAGGGTCATGTTCAGTGTGCTATTAAATATAGGCTGACTGACTGATTGAGGGAGGGAGGGAGTGAGCCAGTTCCATGAATTGCATTGCATCTAAAAAGCCTACAGAGAAAAACAAAGGCCAAATATAAACAATACATCCCACATAATGATGTCATGCGCTGAAGTGGTGCTGTGGAGGTCCTGACCATTAAAGGACAGGGTGAAAGGGGGCTAGCAAAGCATGCAGAGCAATCAACAAACTATAGTCTGTAACTGTAAAGCTACAAAGTGTAATAGTCAGCTGAGCTGATAAAATGAACACTGAGTGTTGAAACAAGGAGGTCATTTGAATGTTTTTGGCTGATCTGTGTGTATCAAAGTTTGCAGTCAATAACATATAGATATGTCAAGTCAGAAACTTTTAGATTTAGATTATAAGGGGTTAAGCTGGTGAAGGGGAGTGATTGCTGGTGATATATTAGGGAACATAGGGTTGATTTTGTGCAGTGAATTGTGGGAACAAAATTAGCTGTGACCCAATACAGCTAACTTTGGAATGACACTGACTGTAACAACTCTGTCTAAAGGACTCTCAGAGAAAGAGAGCCATTCAGTTCAGACGCCACTGGCAGATGGTCAGGGTAAAGTGCTAAAGTGAGCTGAAGGAAGTAGTGGAGAGCTGGACTGTGTCAGAGCTCAGTCATCTGTGGCGTTAGAGTGTTTGTGTCCATCACGGTCACCTATGACAAGTGCTTGACAAATAGATGGTAACTGAGATGGACCATCATGCACCTCATAATACTTTCTGAGAGGAAATCTATCAAAGGCTGTGGAAACATGTGCAGGCTTGTAGTGTCTGGCTTGCAAGAAATAGCTCAGTTAAATCTCCATATTTTTTGAATATAGTAAATGATCCATGGCCATCTGTCAAGGACTGATGAATCTGGGAGATTAATGTTGGTCCATTCTCTGGAGGGACATCTGATTCTGTCTGCATGTGGAAAAATGATGATGCAAATTTCCATCTTCTTCATGCTCATGCCTGTAAATGTTTTCTCGCATAATGACCATTTAAAAATGGAATCATGATTAAAAAAAATAGGTAATTTCCACCTCAAGTCTTCCCTCTTTGTTCAGCTCTCCTCTGTTGTCTGGGTCCTAAAGGAGGACTCATCATCGATTTCCATCATTGTGTTTGGAGATTGATCATTATCACTGTCCTTATTTTATTAATGAATGTGGGCCCACTTCGAAGGGTGTCCAATACTTGGGTCAGATGCAGTGCCATATCTTATGGAGATGTGTGTAATAACTGAATCAATCTCCATTCCCCGTCGCTGCCCCCTCGTACAGTTTGAACTGCCCAGTGTGAATTATCGCAGGCTTTCTTCACTATTAGCTTGGCTGGACAGGCTGATTAATGGATATACATTTTGAGAGTGAGCCTTTAACAGTGGAGGCTAGTTTTCTTTTCTTTTTGACAGCCTCGGGATCCCACAGGGTATGGGTTTGAGTCAGTGTGTGTGAATGTGTGCGAGTGTGTGTAATGAATAGAAGCCTGAGGCAGTTGGATGCAAGTGCGCAGTCTGTTTATCAGGGCTGTTCCGACAACCTTGGTCAGTAAGAGAAACAAGGGTCAGGGTGCGGGTAGACAGGGTTAACACAAACGCATTCATTCTCATAGCACATAAACATGGGTAGGCTAGGCCAAGAAGCCAGAAACACTAGAATTACCAAGAGATTGTGAATGCTAGGAACACTGTGAACAAGAAAACAAACAACACTCAGCAACTGCAGATATGGCAAGAATTGCTGCAGCCTACGCAAGACTTTGCAGAAGCACTAAGACACTAGAGGGATTATATGTAAATACACACACAACACACACACACTAAGAGGTAGGGGCGGAGCATTAAGTTGTCAGAACGGAGTTCCCAAGAGTCCTTTTGGGTTGGGATTTCAATGTCGCTTCATTTAAACACTGTGCCAGGTTGGTGCCACATCTTCCTCTAAATGTTTGATCTGTAGTTAGTTAGTTAGTTTAGTGTTTATTTCGGTTTTCAAAGTGAATACAGTATATAAATAATAATAATAATAATAATAATAATAATAATAATAATAATAATAATAATGATGATGATAATAATAATAATAATAATAATAATAATAAAAATAATAATATTAATGATAATATTGAACTAAAAAGAAGACAACAATAATGGTAACAAATATTTAACTAATAGACATGACAGTCAAAACAAAACAAATACATACCGAAAAGGCATAGGCTGAAGCATTAGCTTATTGTTCATTCATTCATTCATTCATTCATTATCTGTAACTGCTTATCCAGTTCAGGGTCACAGTATTAGCTTATTGTGCCTACCCTTTTTTACTTAGCTAATTAACATTCCTTGTACTTCTGTATTTAGATGGTACAAAACCACTACGGAAAGAAAATATCCCAATTTCTTTTTATTATTTTTTTTTATCAATAATCATTCCTGGGTTTTATAAGTGCTTACCGCCTTATTTTTAAACATTTTTTTAACTTGCCAAGTGAGCTACACATTTTTAGCTTCTTATCAAAACTATTCCACAAATTAACCCCCTTAATGGATATACATCTATTGTTTATATTTGTGCTTGCTCTTGTTTTTGTAAACATACCTGTTCCCCTCAGTTCATATCTCTTTAATTTTGAACAACTTCTGAACACAGTTGGGAAGTAAATTGTATTGTGCTTTGTACAGAAAGCTGTAGAAAGCAACTTGTAGTTTTTACTCTACATTATATTTTTGTGTCACTAAAATTTGAAATAGGGCGGCACGGTGGTGTAGCAGGTAGTGTCACAGTCACACAGCTCCAGGGACCTGGAGGTTGTGGGTTCAATTCCCGCTCCGGGTGACTGTCTGTGAGGAGGTGGTGTGTCCTGTGTGGGTTTCCTCCGGGTGACTGTCTGTGAGGAGTTGGTGTGTTCTCCCTGTGTCTGCATGGGTTTCCTCCGGGTGACTGTCTGTGAGGAGTTGGTGTGTTCTCCCTGTGTCTGTGTGGGTTTCCTCCGGGTGACTGTCTGTGAGGACTGTCTCCGGGTGCTCCGATTTCCTCCCACAGTCCAAAAACACACGTTGGTAGGTGGAGTGGCGACTCAAAAGTGTCCGTAGGTGTGAGTGAATGTGTGGGTGTTGCACTGTGAAGGACTGGCGCCCCCTCCAGGGTGTATTCCCGCCTTGTGCCCAATGAATCTGGGTAATCTTTTTAAATTTATTTCATTTTTACATCAAGAGGTTGCATGAAATTGAATCATCTAAATCCAGAGATAAAATCTGAGATTATATATGTATATCTCAGATTATTTGAGAAGAGTGCATGTTACTCAAATTATATCTCTGGATGTAGAAGATTTCATTTGATCCTTTGATGTAAAAAAAAATTTCAAATGGTCATTTTTTCAGTGAATGTTTCACTGTCAAACAGGAGAAAATTCACAATCATCAAACAGGTGAAAATTAGATGCCACTGTATGACAGCCTGCAAAATAATGTTATGCACTGCACTGATTGCCAGTCATTTACTAATCAGTCTTGGAAGGGAAATATGCCACAAATCTGACAGAAATAAATCTCTAATGTCTGAAACAAATCACAAACACACAAGCACACAAAACACAGTAGTGGTTCCATTTTTCAGAAGAGAGCGGCATGACTAATCATAGTGAAAATACCATCAGGTCTGTTATTCGGTGGCTGACCCCATTGTTCCATTCAGGGATTTTTGACGGTGACACTAGACCATGGGACGTTGCTTCCACGCTCTGACATCACCATTGAAGGAGCAATAAGACTAAGCTGACAGAGAGGGTCACCCATATTAGAGATGAACTTTAGAGAGAGAAAGGTGAAGGAGGCTTGGGGAATTATACAGAGGAGAGAAGGGTTGACCTTTTAAGGGAGTAAGTAATAACTTTTCTTATGAGACCGTGGACCTCGCCACTCACCCGCCACCCATTTAAAATGTCTGAAGTGCTTGGCCTGTTTTTGACATCACCATCAGTGGCTGTCAGTGGCGCTCTAGTTTCGGGGGTGGGGGGGTGGAGGTGGTGTCGGGGGGCATCAGTGAGGGTGGTGGGGAGAGAGGGATTTCAGACAAAGAGAACAGGTGAGGCTAAAGCGAATGATTGAGGCTGGAAAGCAGCTCTGATCGCCCTGGTCATGGATCAAAGCCTCACTATGATTGGATAGGAATATATTCCACATGGCCCCTGGCTTTTCTAATATTCATGCTACACGTTGAGCTCCCTTATAATTTCACTTCTCCATTCCCTTCAAGGATCTCCCATTACTAAAGAAGCTGCCACGACAGAGGTGAGGGCTCTAATTGCCTAGGAAATGGGGATTAAGGAAAAAAAAGGTAATAGAAATGCAATCTGTACATTCATTTGTTCCAACTTGCTTCATTTGTAAAACAAATTCTAAATGCTGTTTGACACCAACAAGCTTTCCACATTTTTATTTATTTTTTTGTAGTCTACCTCAGGCATGTTTCTTTAAAATGTGTGATAACAATAATCACTTTTTGGCTTAAACCAATTGAACACATTATGCAGAGGTTCATTACCTTAACTGCCACCTTAAATTGACACAAAATCCATTTCATAACAAATCTGTAAGGATGAGATTAAAAAAGTACCCCCAGCAATAGAAAGTAATGGCAGAGTAATGATAGTGTTGTGTGGAAGGAAAACACAATTTGGGAACAGAAGTAAAGTTGAACATTGCCACCACAAGCCAACAGAGTTCAGGAATGTGGCTATTAAAATCAATGTTTTCAGAGGTGGCGCCTTAGTTCAACGATCCATTCATGGACCAATAAAGCCTTAACCGTATTTTAATCAGAAATAGCCCTTGGCTCCAGTGGATAAGGTATTATAGTGTCTAAGCCAAGTAAATGGGGGAATAACACAAAGTAATGGAGTTCATGTTTAACAATGATAAGTGTTAGGTACCTTTGCTACATGTATCAAAGCCATTTATCTCCTCTAAACGGAAGCCCTTTATCAAGAGCTACAATTAATTTCATGCTCAAATAATTTCACCAGAAGGCTTTTCACCAAAACTTCTATTAGATGGAATTTGTTCAGCTGTGCGACTTTACTTCAAAAATCCTTTGCTTTTTCTAAGTCTGAGGGACGGTGAGTTAATGTCTATGAAAGTCCAAAAAACCTTTAAGAATAAGAAAGAAAAAGAAAGGAAAATGTCAGCCATATGACTTGTCCCACTGTCAGACACCAACTTGTAACTTTTTGTTACTTTTAACAAATATTTAGTCAAGAGTAGCTTTCATAGCACAGTCATTTTATTCATACTGTTACAATGTTTTAGGTAGTTGCCGTCCAACTTTTAAAACACATCAACATTAACAGCAACATCTACAATTGTGGAGACCTGCAGTTCTCTTTGGTTTGTTTACATTCAGAGTTTTTTTCATTGCAAATATTTATTTATTTATTTATTTATTTTTGTATGCTAAAGCCCACCCCTTTAAGGACACCTCAGTTCATTGCAATTTAATAAAATAAATAAATAAATAAATAAATAAATAAATAACTTTAAACCTCTTAAACTGCTTATGCACATTTTGGGACTTCTAGATGTCATCATCAATCTATCACGTATGCAGCTTCATTGTGCATCTTACCAAATATATTTTAATAAAGCTTTTCAAAACATTTATTTATCCTTTTCATATCTATGAGCAACACTGTTTAATCTCCTTAGGTTGACTTCAAAAGCTCTAGAACTTTATATAAAAATAAACCTTCATGACAATTTAAAGCTGATTTTAAACCAGTTCCCAGCTCAGTTTAATGCTCCGTACTGCATTACAAAATTCTAGCAGCTATTTAAAACATACACTTCTTCTCCAGTAGAGGATTACAGAAAGCTTTTATGAAGTGAAGACATCATCATTTATCAAGGCTTGTAGGTTGCATGGTAAAGAGGAGGTAGTCACAAACCTGTTATTATATATGCCTGAGTAATTTAAATGTCCCAAGGTTGAGGCTCTAAAGCCTGATTTAATTATTAGCAAATTCATTCAGGGCCAAATGTAACATTAATTTCTAAAGAGGAACATAATATTTTCCTGTTTTTTCAGTGATAAAGAGGTCTGGCAGATTAAAGTAAATCAATATTTTAAACACTGAAATATTCAGGTCAGGTCTTAACATGAATTTGTACAGATTTTACTGAAAGGCCTTTCCCAGGATGTACACATTATGCACAAAATTTAGTTTGCCCTTTATGAATGTTATTACTAGACAGCATGAAAAAGAAGAAGAAGAAGAAGAAGAAGAAGAAGAAGAAGAAGAAGAAGAAGAAAAATCTCTTTGGGGAAATTTATTCATTGCATTTAACCCATTCATGGTATTGAGCACACAACTAAGGATACGTTTTCCATACAACGACAGAGCTTAGCATTCAACTAACTTTGTATGATGCATGGTTAAACTAACCATTCCCCAAACTGTCATACTTCGTTAGTGCCACAGTGGTTTGAATTGAATTGAATTGAATTGATTTGAAGAATTTATTGTCACATACAAAGTTATACAAGTACAACTTGCAGCGAAATACACATTGAAGCACCATAGTCTGAACTGCAATGGTTCCAGATGTGTTTGGTCTGGCTTTCACAGCATGAAACCTGCAAAATCTCACAGATTTATGTAAAATTATACAAAAATATGAGAGTTGTGACTGAAATCATTGTAATCATCTACCAGCAAAAAGAAGGATGTTACTTGAATTAAAAATAAATGCACATTTAAAAATAAGATAAAAAAAACAATATTAATAATAATAGGTGTGTGTGTGAGTGAATATATGAGTGTGTGTCTCCCCGCAAAAGATTGGCATCCCTTCCAAAGTATGTTCCCACCTTGCGCCCAGTGATTCCAGATAGGCTGTGGACTCACCGTGACCCTGAACTGGATTAATGGTTACAGAAAATTAAATAACTGGGAAATGCACCCTTGAGCAGTGGGATGCCAGCCATAGTGCCCAGAGAGCAGTTTGGGTGTAGGTGCCTTGTTCAAGGGTAAATCAACTATAAATATTGATGGAGAAAAAAAATCACACTTCATTACAACAGCCCCTGTACCAACCCACCGATAACCTCTGCCCATTCCGAATCCAGCTGGCCCATGTTCACCCACATGGAACCCCCTTAGCTGTGAAAACAGTGCTCAGCTCTTCTACCTAACATGCAGTTTCATAGAATCATAAAATAGTTATGAATCAAAATAAAGAAATTGCAGGAATATCTCAGGGGGCTCAGTCTAGTTGTATACTCATGTTGTTGAATATGTCTAGATTTGTTGATTTTCATGTGTTGTGTTATTTATTGTGCCTAGTATTTATTCAAAAAATCTAGGGCTAGGGCTTGCTGCTGGTAACGGCTGTGAAAATGTTTCTATTACCTGTGACTTTGGGCCAGGTTCATAAAACACACCACTAAATTTAATGTGACGTAAAGAGCAGATAATGACTACCTAACAGGTTTTCATAAACAAAAATAACTGGACTATTTTGCTTTTCCTGTGAAAAGTGATGCTTTGCTACTATTTTATCCTATTTGCAGTTTGTAATTCATAACAGGACTCAGGTTTTGTAGTCACTGGAAGAGATTATTCCAAGCAATGCACAAAGGGTTTTAATGGACTTATGCATTAATACAGTGGTGTCACTCGATTAAAAAATTTAATTGAGTTAATCATGACATTTTGTGATTAATCCTGACGGAAAAAGAGAGTTAATTATGAGATTTAATCTATATTTCAACATAAAAATTATATAATATACCTACTGAACTCAGCAATATGAATGCATAATGTAACCAGACCTTAGCAACAAACAGGGGAATTTTAAAATATAGAATAAAGTGATACACAGGTAATACTTGTTAAACAATAAAAACTCCCTAGGCTTATTTACTTGCATTGCTGCAGGGGAAAATGGCTCTGTCTCTGGCTGCTGAGTATGTCAATAACCTTTAATAATAAAAAAAGGGTTTGTCTCAGTCAGTTATGCAGTGACATTATGAGCCATTGTCACATTTCATTGTATGTAAGTATTAGGATAATACTCTTGGAAGCTTTATTCAGGTAAGGTCTGTTAAGGCAAAGCTAAGAAGAATGTGATTTTACAGTGTCCTTTGTACATTGACGTTTCCTTTTGAAAGCCGATGTCAAACAAGAATTGGAAAATAAATTACAGAACTACACAGCAGGAGATAAACATCTTTAACTGATGATGTAAGTCAAAGTAAAAACTTTTTTATTCCAAGTCATTTTTATTCTATTGGGCCTTTGTGAAGTTCAAGTAAGTTTCTCACATTATGAGGTGAGCTGGTGTTTACAGAAAAGATACAGATGTTTGCCTAAGCAGTATCAGTATGAATATTAATTTTATCTATCAAATTACAAAAATCCTTGAATGGCAAAGGTTCCACCTCTCATTAAAAATAAAAACAAAGTTATTTTCTTTATGGAATGGAGGCGTTGTTTGATGGATGCAACCATATTTACAATAGCATGAATAACTCACATTTTAATATAATTCAAAATGCTTGTATTGATCACAGCCTGTTATGACAATGATGTGTGAGCTACTCTACACTCATGTCCTGTCATAAAGCCTAAATGGCAACGTTCACAATTTTGCATTAAATTGTTGTTGTTGTTTTTTTCCTTTAATTCTGAGGATGTTTGTATCCCTGGTGTCAGTATATGGCTAAAGAAAAAACAAAGAGTCTCGGTCTGGTATATGCTAGGCTATCAGCAGAGAAAGGGCTCTGGAGTTTTTTAGACAAATGAGAGACCTCCAAATTTTAAAAAGCATGAACTGAGATGAGGATACTGCTCTATTCCTGCTCCATAGGTGATTAATGTTGACTCAGCATTTGTGCTAGATGGAACTGACTCTAAATTCAGTAAACCATTAACTGCATGAAAGTAAACACAGACCAAAAATGCTACAAACCTAAACAACTTGAGTTACAAATGGGTTTCTGGGGTAATTCAAAAATTACACATAAGTTAAACTTCAGGTACATACAAACAACAGTTATTTTCTCCCTCAAACATACCATGCCACTTTCAAAGACAATGCTTGAATGTTAACAAACCAGAAAGAACAGTTTACCCACTATCATAGACGTTCCCTTTAAGAGTTGCATGCAGCAGGCCCCAGACAAAAAAAGTCTGATTTATGTAGCTCTTTTCTTGTAGGTGTTAGACTCCCCCTTAGGTACATGCTAAATACTGTGGGATAAGGTAAAGGAATGGGTTTTGCCATCAGCTGTAAACAACCTTTATTAAAGGTGCATGAATACATATGCTTTCTGTTTTTCCTTTTGTTTGGACTTGAATGTTTTTACATTCAATTTTCTGCACAGGTGAAAAATGACAGAACTATAACTGTGACCTAGTGCCTCACAAGCCTCCTTTGTAAACAATAATTTTCCTACATTATATCTCAGATTCATTTACCTGTGTAGCTCCTTTTTGTCACGTGTTTTAGGCAGTATATTGCTTTCTTGCACATACATTTAACCTAGGGTGATCATATTTGTATTTTCAAAAAAGAAGACACATGGGGCACGTTGGCAGCACAAATGCTTCCATAACCATGCAACATGCTGCTGAAATTTAATACATAAACAGATACCCGTTAACAAGTTTCCTTTCCATTCATTTGGCCCTAAGCAAAAATAATTAAATTATATTTTTGTCATTTTTTGACAGTTTATTATAATTGAAACCTGTTATTTTCTGTTCATAACAAACTTCAAAACTGAAGCCCTCTATTAAAGTGACTTGTTTACGCCAGAAAACTCATGATCATGACAGAAACTGAAGAGTTTACTTTTTAACTGTGTTTTTTAAACATTTTTTACTAAAAGCACGAACCACATTGTATCAACCAGAAGTAATATAGACTTGATAAATGATCAGAGCATCGGTAGGATCCAGACATTTATGTAAAAAAAATGACCCCTTGAACACTTGATCCCGGTGTGCCCCTTTTGCTCACCTAAAACAATGTCATCATACGTCATCGAAGTGCACACTTCAAGAAAGGCATTAGGACGTTTTGTAAGAATTGGGACAGGGGGAAGACTGTGGACGGCAATATCATGGACAGTTTTGGAATCTTGGCCGGATGCATTTTTTAGGTCCCGAAAAGAGGATATGTCCGGCAAAAAGAGGACGTCTGGCCACCCTAATTTAACATGATTTTGCATTGTCATCTCACCTATTTTTATAGGAGATGGAAAATGGTCTCCATTCATTTTAACAAGCCAAATCTTCTAGTGACATTTTGTGTATTATTAGACTGTAGTTTTAAAATGATGCCTAATGATGACAAGTGTGGATTTAGAAAAAGGATAGAATGTGTACTTCAGTTGAAGCCATTTAATAGTTCCTCTTCATTTGCTGGAGAGCTGTAGGAATGTAAAATGGGTGGGTCCTGCTGTTGTGTGGGCAGGGCATACAATCGTGGAATAAAGCTGTGTAGCTCATTTAACTATAGCATTTCAGGCAGTGATGTGGCTTAGCTGAAAAACTCCAGGCTGGACCTGGGTTTGAGCCTATAGCTTCAAGACACTGCCAGTGAGTAGTTTGATGTTTTCTCCCCATGGCCCTGCTGTTTCTCCGCTCCTCTTAGAGGAGCAGGGTAAAAGCTGATTTTTCACACAGGCTAGGCATCAGAAATTCATTGTGTGAGGACAAACTGCATTTAAAACACATTGTTCAAATCCTGTGAATTGTCTTTTTTTTTCATCAAGTGTTTGCACATTCATGTTAAGACCAGGCTGCCCCCCCAGCCACTGGGGCTGTGCTAGTGCTTCCTGGTGCCTGTCCCAAGCCCTGGTGAATTGGGAGAGTTGCATCAGGAAAGACATCTGGCAGATCATCAGCCGAGTGGGCGTGTGATCTGCTGTGGTGAGCCAGTGTGGGAGCAGCTGAAAGTGGTGCATTAAACTATAGCATTTCATTTAAATTAGATCAAACCCATGAGCAATATGCTTCCTTTTATTAAGACCACTTTCTCGAGCCGGAGATTCACAAACGTTGCTGGGTAATACTGCGCTATATTGTAATCTGAGTTTTAAGTTACTGAGACCTCTATAGGAATATCCCTGGGGCTTTTTCTTTTACTTCAATTCTGGTTAACATTTGCATCCTAAAATGATCTTCAATAAAGCAGATCGTGAAGGATTTAACAGCAATGGGTTCTGATAAAAAATAATAATAGTGCTACTGCATTTCATATTAATCTGATGTGTTCAGCTATAAAGCTTGTACATGCAAAAGAAAGCTGTAAAAAATTTTGACTTCTGTATTCTCTGAAGAGCAGCGCTGGGAGTACACTGCAGATAGAATTCCCTGAAATGACAAAGACCAAAGGCTGACTGAAGTTCAATCTGATGACACCAGCGTTTTTCAAAGACAGCAGCAAAAGTTTGGAGTTATTGATTTGTTTATTTCATTTGTCATACACTATCAGTCTGTTTTTACAGTGATGTCTCTCTCAAAGCCATAGTCAAGCTCTGCTGCAGTCAAAAATTGTTTTTAGTAAGACATTACGTGAACGATATTTGTAATTAAACTTTATGAACCGCTTATGCTTAAAAAATGGCCAAAAGTTAAACCAAACTAAACCTTAAACTCACGTCATTTTCAGATATGATTCCTTATCCTGTCACGACATTGCCATTCCACTATTATCTAGTAACATGGATGTAGCAGAGATTCTTTTCTAAATATGTGTGGGGTACCAGATCTATCGAGATTTACCTGTTTTTTTTTTTTCAGGGATTACAAGGCTGATGTGTGTTGCATTTAATCATTTTAAAAAAGTGTAGATTACCTAATCCCTTTCAAACACACTGCTGCTTTTGGTGGTGAAAAAGATGGTGAAAAAGTGTAACAACAGTGTTATAATTGTACCACATTTTGATTGCCATAGTTTAAGGCGCTAAATGTCCATGATTTTGCTTATGCTAATAAAGATAGAGTTCTAATGAAGGAAGCCTTTAGATAAGTGTTACCTACATTTCTCTCTGATGTTCTTGGCATTTCTCATTTTCTGGGGCATTCAAATAAATCTCAGAATATTGTTCTCCAGAACACTGTGCTCCAGCAGAATTGATATGACTTCTGTTGTTTATGAAGAATTTCATATATTTTCCATTGGGATTTTCATTTCATGTCTTTCCTCCTTAATGAGGTCTAGCAGCACTCATTAACAACCAAGCCATCTTTTTTCTTTTTTTCCTTCACCAAGATGACTTAGACTGATCACATTTCAGCATTCAATTACCCCCAAACACAATGTATTACCTTGGTGGGGAAAACAATCAAAGATCACTTATGTCTTTTCTAAATAGACTCCTTTCAACTCCCTACAGGATCTTCAAACTAACCCTCATTATGCACACTGAGCTGCTTTGCATAATTTTCCATACAAATGTGCTCGGAAAGCAATTAAACTATATAACTCTCTGAGTGTGACAAGCACTGGCTGGGTGACCACATTTTGTCGTGCTCAAGTGACGACGTTCTTTACTTTCAGAGGAGAGGATTGAGGAGGGGAAAAAAAAACAAGTGACAAAATGCTGTTATGTATCATGTTAGTGCTACACCTAGCTGGACATGAGCACATTAATATGCTACAAGTACTGGGAAATGAATTTATTTGCGAATCTTCAAGATGGTCGTTCAGGAGTAAATGAGGCCAGAGCCTATAACTCAACACATTCAAAGGCATATCTTTCTCTTCCACTGGCAAAGCGCTCCCAGAGTTTTAGTGCTATTATTTCTCAAAGTGTATTGACATTCCCCATGCAGTAAATAGGAGATGAGCGCAGGTTACAGTCGACCCTAGCTGAGACCTGTCAACTGTGTAATGGCTTAAAAACCCACTCCCGACGTTTAACTCAACTCACCTAGATTTTGTTTTCACAGAAAATGGCTTTTCATTGGCGCTCAGCACTTAATAAAAGTGATATACCAAGGTCAGGAGGTGACCATTTGCCCATTTAACACCAAACTTCACTGCTATTCATGCTGGTGCACAGGTGGGCGGACAATATCCTCTGACCTGCGCTATGAGAGTTAAAGTAATTAATGGGTTATGTGGGCACGCTGTTGAATAAATTACAATGTCCTATCGAAGTTACGATGCAGACCATACATCATCCACAGCAATAGTCTTAAACTTTCTGCTTCATGCACTATGTTAAATAATAATACAGCATTGATATACTCTGGTTTGTCCATAATGAGTCTGCCCAAGGTCAAAAGCCCAGTTTTCATCATTTTATACTGTGTCTACCCACTCCTTGTTATTCACTACTTGTGTTTTTGTATTTCAGTTTGGCTTTTAAATCATAGTCAAACAATGTGGAGCTGCTCTAAGAGTTTCACTCAGATTCTCTCTCTCTCTCTCTCTCTCTCTCTCTCTCTCTCTCTCTCTCTCTCTCTCTCTGTCTCTCTCTCAAATGCCCTTTTCCTTGGCTGCTGGATTAATTTAGTACCACACCATGCTTGACTGCAGTCTTTTCCAATTTCCCCTCACCTCTATTAACTTTTTTCTTCTTTCTTTTTCTTTTTTTTCTGAAAATGAATTTCTACACCTAGCTCCATACCCTCTCAGTGTTCTAAAACACTGATACAAGTTGTAGGTGTAGGGGCTCACCCTAGTGCCTCACAGGTATGACCCCTTTATTGGATGAGGTTTTGAGTGTACCTACACTATCGATTTCCTCAGGGATGCCTTGGCAAGAAATCCTTCGTCCCAGCTTAGACATTCTGCTGCTTTCTTTTCTCCATTACTTTAATTGAAACCCCTTTTCTAAGACATTATGTGACAAAATAGAACATCTCAAAGTCTCAAATCCAAGGTGAATGGCAATGTGCATTATTCATTTGAAGAGTGTTTTCACACACCTAAGTGCAGCAGGTAAAAGTGATGTTGTGAGGAGTATTGCACCCTTAAGCTGCTGCTTAGGATTCCAGAGAACACAGCAAACTCAATGAAGTGGAAAGATGGCTGCACTCCCATCTGCACCAGGCAGAACAGCAGTGGAGGAGTAAAGTACATAGTGTTTTCTACTGGACACCTGAAAAGGCTTAAGAATTTCAGTTGACCACATGTCTGAAAACAGCTACATCTTTTCAAACTTGTTTCTAGCAATACCTGTATGTGTCTTACTTGATTTGTCGATTTTCAATTTGCTGTGTTTGTGTTTTACTTGTAACCTCTCCCATTAGAAATAGTACCTTCCTAAAGCGTGTAATACACGTTTGCTGCTTGGATCACTGGGTTAGTGTCACGTTTTATGTGTCACTAACGTGAAATGTATGTAAGATGTATATATTTTGTTGTGGTTAGTTTTAGTGTAAAGTTGATGGGGTTAGTGTTAGGATTTAGGCTCTGTATTATAGCTTTGTGTGCATTTCACACTTTGGAGTGACACAGACCCTGGTGTACAAATGTGTGTATTACATTATTTGATATGACACTTGTTGTATCATCACTTGATACAAAATTGATTATTTTTTTTTAAACATTTATGCCAAACATTAATAACAGATCAATTAATAGAGATGATTCAAAATGGCTTAAAAAGATCTTGATAATTTAACTGACACTGAAAGTAAACTAAGCAGCAAGGTGGCACTGCAGGAAGTGTTGCTGGCGCACAGCTCCAGGGTTTTGGGTCCAGGGCTCCATCCTTGCCTCTGCTCAGTATCTAGGAGGAGTTCTTTTGTGTTCTATGAGTTTCCTTTGGAAGTTCCAGTTTCCAAAAAAAACATAAAAAAATGCATGTTGGTAGACGGATTGGCTGTGTGAAATTGTCCATGGTGTGAATGACTGGGTGAGTCACTCCACAGGCTAGAAATTGAACTTTGTGAGGGCCTGGGCAAAAGTGGGTGTGTACAATTATTTTTTTTTCTAGAATAATAAACAAATGCAAACTTTAGGGGTAAGGTAGAATTGATTACACAGTGTCTCCTGCTTGTACGCCTTCCACTCCAACCACATATAGGGTTGCCAACTTTCTGAAATTAAGGAATGCGAGGCCCAGGGGGATATTTTCTGAACAGTGGCAAAGCAGAATCTGTTAGTATTTTACAAATACTGCATTGCTGTAGAAGTGCTGTACTATTTTAAATGGTTCATTAATTACAAGGAGATTGGTCTATGAGGTCCAAAATACAATCTCATCCTCATTATATTACCATATTTAATGTATATTGCCAATAAAAATGTCATATACATAATTAAAACACGTTGGCTGCCATTGTTTTACGGTCATGTCTCATGTTTAATATACAGAATAGTCTGATAATTTAGGACTTCCTTATTTGTCTTACACTATAAGAATAGTTTGTTTATGTTACTGTTAACTTTGTTCATTCTGTAGCAGTTCAGTCTGTAACTGCTTATCCAGTTCAGGGTCATGATAGGTCTGGAGCCTACTTGGAATCACACACTCACGCCTATGGGCACCTTTGAGCCATGGGAGGAAACCGGAGCACCCGGAGGAAATGTGGAGAACATGCCAAACTCCTCACAGACACTGGGGTGGGGATCGAATCCATAACTCAATGACCCTGGAGCTGTGTGGTAGCAACACTACCTGCTGCACCACCCGTATTAATTTATTTATTTATTAATTAATTATTTTCATTCTCTCTTTTAATGTTACATTTATTTGTTATGATGTTTTGTTCCTACAACAAGAGGTACTTCATCTTTTGTTGTTCAATTCTGTTTTGTTCCTTTAGTTTTTCGACTGTGGTTCCCTGGAGATCTTTTCTTTGATTAGTAATTGACCCCCATTTGGTTTTCTTTAAACATTCCATGCTTTGTGTTAGTTTTCCAGTCTTATTCTTTTAGCTGCTGCCTGCCTCCTCCAACATTTACCTTGATCCTGTAAGCATGGACTTAATAAACTCCCCTCCCACTTACATTTTGCCTTCATTGCTCTAATGTTACATAAGCTATCTGCTGAATAAATAGCCCTGAGTGGTTAGTAACATAACTCCTTTAATTATGGACTAAAGATAGTTAGGTCATAATTTAAGAATACAACTTTGAATGTCATAATTAGCCTATTAGCCACAATCAATTAATTTACAACACAGGTATCACAGGTCAGAATCTGTAGAGGTGGGGAATGTAGTGGTCAGGGTCTACTCTTTGAACTTAGTGAGTGGTGGGTTTAGATGTGTACAAAGGGGTTTTTTTTACATGTAGAACATCTGTTCCTATGTTACACACACATACAGAAGTTGATTCAAGAGATTCAAGCATAATCACAATGTGGCCATTTTGGAGCTGTTCTAAAGAATCTGTTTTTCGTAATAGCAACAAAAAGCTGCTTAGTGATTAGGCTTGAATCTCTTGAATCACCTGCTGTATTTGGGTGTGCCATAGGAACAGATCTAAATGCTCTAAATGTGAATAATTAAAATGTCCTATATATCTAAACCCATCGTTTTGCATTGGTCAAAGAACAGATTCAGGCCACCAAACTTTCATGTATACCGGGACTGTAGGAGTACCTGGGGGAAACCCTCCCAAACACAGGGAGAACACAGCACGTCACAGATACCCTTAAACCCAGGAGCTTTGTGATGGTGACTCTACATGTTGCACTACCATGCCACCCTTTAAATATAAAACGTGAAAAAAATGAAGAAATAATTTTTTCCTGTTGATGAGGGGAGTGGTTGGTGTTAAAAAAGAGACTTTTGTATTTTCTGAAGATGCATATCTTTGGACCTGCAGTAATGTTCTCAAATGACTGATGGTCAAATGTACATAGGACTATCCTATGGTTATATATATCGGGAAACAAAAAACACATATGGGTCTGAGCTGACTCAGACTTTCTCTTTCTCTCAACTATGGCATCCGCAGGTATTATATATTCTGAATATTCTGGAGACCACTAACTGCATGAAAGTAAACGCAGACCGTAAGTACTAGAAAGCAAAACAGTTCCAGCTCCAAAAAGTGAATAATATTCAACAATGTTCAACAACTTCAACAACACACATATTACAGCCAGCTACTTACCCAAACATACCATTCCAACTTAAAAGATGTGGAGCTTCTGGATTGAATAGTTGGATTTCATGTCGATAAATATGGATATTATTTGGCACTATGTAGGGTGTGCTATGTTATGTTGATTCCTTTAACTCAAGGCAAGACTACAATGCACGAACATAATTGAAATGTATCTCTGGAATAAAAAACGTGCAATAATGCTTCGTACTTCTTCTCATGGTGGCTTCAAATGAACCCTACCTTTGGCCTGAAGCAGTATCACTACAGAGAACTGGAGGTATGTGTTATTGCTATTGATTTCACTCACAGAGTTACATGACCTGTTCTAGCACTCTCTCATTCAGTCTCTGTGGAGGATACATTTAACACAGTTTTTGCTCCACCAGCAATTGTTTCCTCTCTGACCTTGGGCTCTTCAGCCTGGTGTGTGTGTGTGTGTGTGTGTGTGTGTGTGCGTGTGTGTGTGTGTGTGTATGTGTGTGTGTGTGAGAGTGTGTGATTTCACCATCGGGCGGAAGGAATTAAGAAGTAAGTCTGACTGTGGTCTCAGAAGCAGTAGACTGTAATGATGCAGCCTAGGCAGAGTTGGAATGCGAATGGGGATCTGGTAATTTTCACCTTGGGACTTGCTGCAGATGAACCACTTTTCCCCGACTAACCATTGCCACTTGTTCCCAGACTCTAGAGTGCTCTAATGACTCTCACTAAAGCATTGACCTTACACATCAGAAATGGCCTGCAGGGATTCTCTTCCCCAATATATCAGCCCCAGTCTGGCCTTCTCATTCAGACACAGGTACCTACCTATTGGCGGCTGTTGAGAATAGACCCTGTGGTGTTGTGTATTCTTCCACTACTGCCATGTTTCACCACTCAGACAGCTCTTCCTTTTCCTAGTTGAATCCAATTACTCGGATCTGGATGTATGCTATTACTCAAATCACCAGCTGCCATTTTCATCTGTGCAATCTCAGGAGCTTTATACTGATAGCTGCAGACCTCTTTAGAGTTTTGCACTGATGTATAGCTATGGTAGTCTGCAAAAGTAAGTGAGACCACTATTGATTTACTCAAATACTTTTGAGATGCAGTTCTCAGTGTCACGTGAAAAAAGAGAAAACCTTTACCTTATAAAACATTATACAAATGCATCAGTGGACACAGCATCCAATATTTCTTCTGAGATCTTGGGTATGAGTAAGTAGCTCATTTTTCTATCCCACCACCCCATTGCGCATTCACACGGCAGGATTTGATGGCATTCAGCCACATACATATGTAGAGGATCAGGTACTGATTTTGAATAATTAGATCTGGATGCACAAACCAATTCTAACCAATCCACTTCATCCCAAAGGTACTGGATGGCACTTGAACCCTCCAGAGGACACAGTTCTTCTCTTCCACATTATCTACCAAGAACAATCTCAGAATTGTAAATGCTTCTGTTTAGAATGCATGGTTCTAATTAGAATCATTGCCTTTACCAAAGAACCCTGGAAGCCCCAACTTTTTTAAAGTGTTTAGTGCATAAAATGTTTAGAAAGTTTTTAAACCGAATGTGTAAATGCGTAGAAAATATATAATGTGTCCTTCCTTAGTGTGTGCACATTTATGCTTTCATTCCAGCTTACATTCGGTTTGGAATGCATGAGGAGGTTCTAGTAATTTTCACCATGGGGCTTTCTTCAGATGAAAGACTTTCTGAGACTTACCATTGCCTCTTGTTCCCAGGTTCAGGTGCACTTTAATAACTCTCAATAAGCACTGACCTTCCATATGAGGAGCGCCTGATATGCCTGCAGTATTTTACCAGGCCACTCTTGTCCCCAGTGAAGTGGCACAGTCTGGCCTTCTCATTCAGACATCGTACCTACCTACATATTGGCGCCTGTTGAGAATATACCCTGTGCTACTTTGTTTTCTTCCACCATCACTGTGTTCTACCACTCAGACAGCTCTTCCCAGTTGAACCCAATTACTCTGTTCTGGGTGTACGCAATTACTACTTGCCATTTTCCTCAGTGCACCCTCCAGAGTTTTATACAGACAGCTGTAGACCACTTTATACAGTAGTTCTGCGTCGATTTTTTACTGAATGTGAGCCCACTTTTCAGTCATTTGTTAAAGCACTGCTCTGTACTGGTGAAAGCGTTTGACTTTGAAGAAACACAGAGACAATTCTCCATGCCTTTGATGCCAGAAACTCAGCTTGAGCGTTTGCTGTCTCTAGCCATGCCGTCAGACAATTAGCTCACAACTTTCTGCTTCAATTAGTCTCAGATATTCTGTAGTAGACTCCTTATACAACATATGCAGGGCACATCCACACTACATATAATCACAGTTGGAAAACCTTGTTTCTCCAAATTGGAAACAGTTACAGCCTGGTCTCAATGTAAAGTCATACATATTTGACTAAAAGTTGTGCTCATTTGCTACGTTTACATAAGATACATTCTTACATAAGAATGGAATCCATCAATGTATACACTTTAGTTGAGATAGAGAAGTCAGACAGAGGCCAGTCTGATCAAAGTTCCTGACTGAACAATGTGGGCAATCACATGAATTATTCAATTAACTGAAGGGTAACAGTCCTGTAAATACCTGTATCACATTCCCAATTGGTTGCAGATATAGTGATATTTTGTGCAAGATCCTAGCTTCTACAAAGCAAGAGTTACACTCACATTATTACTGATGAAGAGTCTTTTAAAATGTCATACAGAAATTTTGCTTCCACATAAAATATGCAAATTCCTTCAGTCCTCTCTATGACAAGTCTTTATTATACACTTTCATTCAGAACTTTTGTGTCATTTTTATAGGACTTGCATCCAGCTGATACTTCACAGAATGTTGCAGGACACATGACGCATTCATCTTGCCCCTTTGTTAATAAGTACCTGTAAGTTCCATGCTGCTCGTTTCCATGGTAAATTATACAGTATATAGTGCTCTATTACATGCTTAGTGTGTATATAAACTGAGATGTCATCTGACTATTGAGTATTGTGTGCATATAGAAACCGCCGTGCTAATCCATAATCACCAGAAATGTTATCAGATTGGCAGAACATTCTTTATGTAAACATAGCTAGTGTAAAGGGTAGGTATTGTTTGAATGAATAAACAACAACTAAGTTTTTTTCCTGACAGTGACGACATACAGACTCACCGGAAAGACAGCCTGGACAAGGCAAAAGTTTCTTTTTAACTTTATGAATATTGAGATGTGGAAGGGGAAAGGTCACTACTACATTAAGCTGCTGGCCTGTTTAATTGCAGCCCCAAGAGGAAAACTAAATATTGTCCAGTCATAAAGGTCAAGGCTTCCCCTGTGCTTTAATTCCACCAAGAATGAGCCCATTCCCCATGGCTGTGTGGGTAAAATATTTTATTAATGCAGTATGCCACCTCTGACATTAACCAACCAGCGTGTACCAAAGGTCAGAATCAGCTATTTAAAAAAGGGTCCATTCACCTTGTCAGATTTTTGTAAAACAGTCTATTATAATTAATTGGTAAATTGAGCTGAAATCCAGTGGGATACAAAGATCACAGAGGTCCAAAATACCCCTCCACACTCCTTTTGTAAGGATTCAAAACCCTTCAAAAAGTTACTTTGGAGGAGAACACAAAACATTCCTCAATTTGAATCCAAGTTAACGGAAAGGGATTTTATGCCAGGTTATTTTGCAACATATCCATTGGTCCATAACTTGTGACAGTTTCTATTGGTCTGTTTTACACTGCATAAAATTGTGCTGATGTCACTAAATGTTTGGAAACAATTCGCTACATTTTCTTTGGATTGCATTAATATGAAGTTGGGTAACAGATAACAGCAAGAGCTATTTTTTCCACATAGAACATAAACAAAGACCTTTTACTGACCAAGCTAAGTCTCTTTGCCTTTGAGTTTGTTTGTGTGCTCTGTTCTCTGTCTTTTGGGAGGGTCAGAGGACTCTAATTTTCAGAGACAATCCTGCTGACAGCCACAGTAGGAGACACTGCACATCAATAGTAGTCAAAGGATTGTTCTCTGCAGAGGGCTGGTGTCCATAGCTCCATGGTCAAGGGTTTGAGCAATCCAATAAAACTCTGTGGCTCTAAACAAAAAAGTTTAGAGCCAAAGACAATTTTCTTTGCTGAAGCAACCTTGTATTAGACATAAAGTGTTTAATACATGTTTGGAAACTTGGACCAGTGTGTCAGTGTCATGATTTACGATTAGGTGTAGGGTAACAACACATGAATTTCATGTTTTAGTGGCTCAGAATGAAACTCCAAAATATTGATGCACTATCCTGTGTTTACAGGGATGGCTCCTGCCAAATCTTTCAGTGGGACAAAGGTTGCAATGCCAGCTTGTTCAAAGAGTAAATTAGGAATTAGCCATTTATATAAATGGCGTGTTGCATTGTACAAATTATCTAACATTGATCAGTTTTACTTCTGTGGTCTTTTCATATAGAAATACCACCCTACTACTAGATTTTTTTGTGGATAACAATGTCCAGGAGTTTATTATAAAGGTCTTCTTTAATAAACTTACTTTGCCTCTATAGTGACTGAACCATCAACGGTGGTCATATTCAAATAAATTGTTGTTTAGTTGCCTTCACAAGTATTTTAAATAGAGAGATTAGCTTCATCATTTCTCATAAAATCTCATATATTTTTCATAATTCAGTCTTCATTTAACATTTTATTTTAGCTTCAGGAGATCTAGAATGAGGAGCAATGTGAAGTTTACTGTACCCACTGACAAGATCACTAGTCGCTCTCTACACAACTATGGCCGTTTTAATTATCCATACAGGGTTTTGCCTGAAATTAATCAGTGCCCTATCCACTATAGCACTGATTAATTTCAGCCATTTGGAACACACATCACACTGTGTATGACAAAAGCAGGTTGGGGTGAGTCCTCCCTAAACCCATAGAGCATGAACAAGAGGCTCAAAAAAAAAAAAAAAAAAAAAGAGCCTTAACATTAGAGTCAGTGAGAGGAGTCATGTGAGATTTCTTACCTAATGCTGATTGGTCTGTGATACTCAAAGGCAGGACAAACCATTTGGCAGAACTTGATCCTCCTTTTCCATTTTGGTGGTGCGTCACCCATTTGAACGAACCACCCATTTGTGTTTTATGCACTTTGTTGTGACATTTGGTTGGCTGATGAATGATAAAGACAGAAGCACATGGACTATAATAACAGTAATGGTAAAGCATCAGAAGTCAAGTTAATGCATTCGTTTTTGGGCACGAATCAATTATTAAATGTAATTACATATTTGCTGCATATTAAATTATACAATGGCTGCTTGGAAAATGTGTCTCGAGTACATTGAGCCTCAGGTACTGCTCAGCTTGAACCATCACCCTTCAAACCGAGAGAGTATCAAGACTCTATCCTGACTCCCAGATGGTGAAACAAACTTCTATTGGACTTTACTGTCCAAACAACAGTGCCTAACTGACCATGAATCCAGAATATTTTAAAACATCTTGAATGTTCTTGGAATGCATTTAATTTTGTTTCTCTCTCCCAGGTATCAGAAGTTATTGTTGTAGGGTATAATTATATTTAGGTTTATTTTGTATTTCTCTATTTAGGTTTCAGTATTGATTCCTGTATCTAGTGGAATCTTAGTTCAATAGTATTTGCACTCTAATCCTACTTCTACTGTTGAGGATATATTCTCTGAGCAAGACGACAAAGCCCTTTTGTAAGTCGCTCTGGATAGAAGTGTCTGCTAAATGCCAAAAATGTAAATGTAAATTCAAAGTAATTTGTGATCTGACAGCTGTAGCGAAAGCAAGCACCACTGCTTCCATAACAGGGGTTATAAATATGTGGATACTCTTGTTAGAGCATCGTGTTTTAGAAAGCACGGAGTTTCCTGTGTGAATCTGGAAACTAAGAGAGGGTAGAAAGCAAAAAATGTCAAAGACTTGGAGGTGAATATGGGGCCATATGGCTGAGCAGCAGGCAGTGGTTAAATTGAGGTCAGTTGTGGTCACACAGTGAATTTAGCTAGCAGGGTGAATATTCTCTAATGAAGAGGTATAGCCCCTGTCAAACATTTCTGCCTCCATACTGTTGTGTGTGAATCATCTTGTAGAATGGTTAGCACCATGAAAAAAATCAAATGTCATTTTCACTATAATCCACCATTTTCCATTTCTGGCATTTGGCAGATTCTCCTGTGCGGAGCCCCATGATGTACTTATGTTTCACAATACTGTCTCATTCTATAGGTGTACAAAATGTCAGCAGCTGATGCACCTTAAATTTTGTGGAATGCTGTGTCTTGCAGAGGGTGTTTTGGACGGCAGAGAGTAGTCAAGACTGGTGGGGAACAATTTTGCCCAGTGTTATGGACACAGAGTTCCTGTCATTTCTTGCATAACAGAATTTATCACGCAAAATCACACCTGTGTTGTCCCTCTTGTTGACTGACTGTTACACCCCTACTAATGGGCTTTTGGTCTAGGGTAGCAAGGAACAGTACTATTTGTGTGTGTGTGTGGGGGGGGGTGTGGGAGCTGGTGAGGCAGTGTCCAATAAATAACAAGCACAATAGTTTACAACAAACACATAGATCTTTAGTGGTGGTACATTGGCGCAGCAGGTAGTGTTGCAGTCACACAGCTCCAGAGACCTGGAGGTTGTTGGTTCCAGTCCCACTCTGGGTGACTGTGAGGAGTTTGGTGTGTTCTCCCTGTGTCTGCATGGGTTTCCTCTGGGGGTTATTGTCTTAAATATGGATGAGATCCATTTCTGAATATGGTTTTGATGTCTGTTCATAATCTGATTGTAATGTGTCTTGTGACTTTTCATGCTGACAAGTAAAATCTGAACATTGTCTTATAACCAACACTGTATGCTAATAGCTGGTTTAAACGGGTAATGGAAGGGGGGGGGGGTGTATAAGTCTTCTTCCTTTTGTCAGCTCATACGAACCATGGAGAGATTCAAAACAATCCCGCTGGACCATTTTGAAAAAAAAAATAGAATGTAATTTAACACCTAGTACATAAAGCTTATCTCTGTAAGGCTCTGATTTAATTTGAATCTCCAGTGGAGAATGATAAGACGCAAGAAAAATGAAACGAAAGGAAATGAAAACACACTGAAATATTTGGAGCATAACGCGGTCCATTGCTTGTCATCCTTCAGCCGTAAATATCTCACGCACACTGAAGAGCAAATCTTGCAATTAAACTGAAGTAACAAATGTGATAGCTTTTCCACTGAGAATGCATATAGAGACATGGCTTTAGCTAATTTCTATATTTCATGCATTATTAGCAGGGTTTCACTTGGAATGATGGCACAATGTGAAACCTCAGGAACAGAATGAAACACTAGAAGGACACTGGGACCAAATGAAGAGCGTCAGGAAGATAATAAGCTGATTATTGAGATGTGGGAGATGCCATCCCATGCTTCTGATCACCATATGATCAGCTCTTTGTCTTGTATTGCACCTGCAAACGAAAGTTTCTTCCAGGATTTTGACACAAACCCGACCCAGTTGCAGGGGTCAGATGCCTTATAATGTGTAACATCCAGACTCAGATTAGGGCAACGGAACTGGCAGTGAAACAACTGTGTAAACTGTGAAAGAAACAAATAAAACTCTCTAAGTCTTGGGCTGCATCAAATTGGATTTAAATTTATTTGAAGTTCTTTCCTTTATGATGTATGCAGAGAAATCCAGCCAAGAAATTCCAAGTGACTGTGACAAAGTATTGTTTCAAATAGACCCCTCACAGTGGTACTATGACAGCCTGCTTGAATTAGATTCCAAACACAATTAACATACATTATTCAACATTATTTTAACATACGGTTGCCACTTATTTTAATCCAGTTTTTTTTGCACCAGTTTAGTCATTTCCAATTCCACCCACTTGCAACGTCTGCCCAGATCACGTTATTCTCCCAGAAGGCTTAAGTTTTCCTAGGTCAGTTCCTAAAATGCTGGTAATTCATTTCTTGTTCATTTTTGGGGGCTTTTCCATACCATTTCCATTCCATTACAAAAAGCAGTGTTTATTGATTGCAGCTGGAGGGCAGATATTGATGGAAAGTGCCCAGCTTAAGTGGTTACTTATAGCAGTAAGCAGATAGTAATATTAAGCTTAGGTTATGCTGAGGAACATGTCTAGGTTGGTTCAAGAGGTGGAGGTATATAATTCATTCATTCATTCATTCATTCATTATCTGTAAGCGGTTATCCAGTTCAGGGTCACAGTGGGTCCAGGGCCTACCTGGAATCATTGGGCGCAAGGCAGGAATGCACCCTGGAGGGGGCACCAGTCCTTCATAGGGCAACACACATTCACTCACACCTACAGACACACTTTGAGTGACCAATCCACCTACCAACGTGTGTTATTGGACTGTGGGAGGAAACCGGAGCACCCGGAGGAAACCCAAATGGACACAGGGAGGGAGGTATATCAGCATTCACATAAAGTACCAGTCAAATGTTTGTACATACTCATTCAGGGAGGGTTTCCTTTGTTTTGGGCCATTTTCCACACATTGTGAATGTACAGTACCAGTTAAAAGACATATTTTCATTCAATAGTTTTTCTTTGTTTATTACTATTTTCTTCATTGTAAATGAATATGAAAGACGTTAAAACTATGAAGGAACACATATGGAATTATGTGGTAAACAAAAAAGTGAAACGTGTTAAACAAACCAAAATGTTTTATACTGTCTTCTCTCGATCAGCTTCATGAGGAATGTTCATCACCTGGAATGGTTTTCAGTGAACAGCTGTGGCCTCATCCAGAGTTAATTTGTAGAACTGCTTCTTAATGTGTTTGATACCATAACATGGGCTGTGTAGAGGGAGGGGCTGGTACACAGTTCTATGTCAATAGCCCTATTCCACCAATGACTAATGAGAAGATATGTCCAAACCTTTGACTGGTACCATATATCACATTTCCTGAAGCCTCAACATATTTTTACCAACTATCCCATTTATAAGACAGATTAACCACTTCCAGTGATACAGCTGAGGTTTCTGAGGTCATCTTTACTTTTCATTGTATACCCGTTCTCTTGGTGATATAATTACCTCTCATGGTTTCTCTTACCACTGTTATGCTGATGACACTCAACTAATGCTTTCCTTCCCACCACCTGACACTCAAGTTTCCAGTAGCATCTCATCATGTCTGACTGACATTGCTTCTTGGATGACATCTTACCATCTGAAGCTCAGTCCTATGCTTTTCATCCCTGGAATGGCTGGTCCTCACCGAGATCTTGTTATCTCATTTGAGAACTCCTCAGTTGTTACATCTGTAGATGCAAGGAGCTTTTCATGTGATTTTGGGTGTTGTGAACCTGACTCAGCCATGCAGATTCCTACTGTACACTGTAAAAAATGTCTGTGAATGTATGTGAAAAAATGTATGTGAACAGTCACATACCATAAATACTTTTATCAGCCAAAATACAAATTTTTACATCTCTTTACTGTAAAATATACATCATTTTACTGTTAAACACACAAACCATTAGGGACGTTACAAGTGTCCAAGGACTGTGAGGAGCTGAGACTCATTACGGAGCTCCCAGCATGTTTGCTTCTCCATATTTTCTGTGATTTTCAGAGTTTCTTTCTTTTTTTCTGTCTTTGAGACTTATTGATTTTGGGTTGCAGTGGGGTGATCACTGTGTGTGTTTGTGTGTGTGTGTTATGACGAGATGTGTGTAAGTCAGGAAAGTTCACCATCAGCCTGTGTTCCGCGTGTGGCACCCAGATACCGAACATTTCTTTAGTCCTTTCAGCAATATATTCTTTTAAGGGATGAATACAGGATGCAGTTTGGCTGTATCTAAATATGGCTATATCTCAGTCTCCTTTCTCTAATCTGTCACACAATTTACATGTTAATTTTATAGCAAAACAATGTTTCTTTGTTATTTTTATGTAAATACCATGTTTTTTTTACAGTGTATATCTGTTTTTTAAATGTAAAATGTATGATTGCCAAAAACGCTACCCTATATTTTACGGTGAAATTCTGGCAACCACAGCTGCCAATATTTTACCGTAATTTTTACGGATTTTTTTTTACAGTGTACAACATCCAGCGGATCTGACCCTTTCTTTCTCAGGAGGCTGTCATGTGCTTGTCCAGTTTTTCATTTCAAAGCTTGACTACTGCAACTAACTCCTGGCTGGGCTTCCTATTCAGGCCGTGAGGTCCATTCAGCTGATCCAGAATGCAGCTGCACAGCTTGTCTCAATCTTCCAAAGTTCACCCATGTCACTCCACTGCTGCACTCTCTTCACTGGCTTCCTGTAGATGCCTGTGTCAGAATTAAAACTCTCATGCTTGCCTACAAAGCCAAGAACGGACCAGTCCCTCCCTACCATATGGCAGTGGTCAAGAGTCCGACTGCACCTCAAGCTCTTCGAGCTTCAAGTACAGATCGACTTGACCTGCCATCCCTAAGGCCACATGGAGGTCTAGCATCAAGACTCTTCTAAGTACTTGTGCACCGATGGTCGAACACACTTCCACTGGCTGTACGAACAGCAGACTCTCCAGCGGTCTTCAAACACAGACTGAAGACCCATCTCTTTGTGACCCACTTAGGTGAGCACTAATCTAAGCACTCACCATACCAGCACTGACTAGTTTTTTCCTTCTTGGTTTGAGCACTGACTAGATTGTATTGTGTATGTTCTTTCTAGGTAATAGCACTGGGCCTTATTCTGACAAGAGTCTGAGCTCAGAGAGAATTGGACCCTAACCTAACCTATTTGTACTAGCTAGGATACTCTGTCCGAATACTAATCACATTTGTGAGTCGAATAATAAAGTACATGTAAATGTAAATGATTCTGGTTTTGGAAGGGAGGTAAAACATATAAATATTTACAGCAAATGCATGGCAAACTGGTTAGGAGAAACCATCCTTTTTACCTTATTGTAACATTTCAGTCTTAGTCTTTTTATGGTATTTGAATTAGAATCTCTCAATTTGTTGAGCAAATGTGTTGGGGAGAGAGTTAACATCAAACAGAAGAAAGCTCAGACACAAGGTTTAATTGAGAGAATTACTGCATGCAGCTCAGACAATAAAACGCCTCCATATTCCAGCTTCAAAAACTTTATAAGAGATAAATGTGTGAATTAAGCCAGGCACGAGAAAAAATAAATGCCTAAATTCTTACAACAGCTTTATATGAGAGAGGGTGAGAGAGAGAGAGAGAGAGAGAGAGAGAGAGAGAGGGGGGGGGGGGTAGGGATGGTAAGATTGAAAGTTAGTTATGAGATTTAATCCATATTTCAGAATAATATGATTAATTTGCCTTAAAAACTGTACTTGTTAATATTTCCAAATTAATCACATGCGTTATTACGTTAATGTTGGCGGCACTAATTAAGACATCTAGTGCACTTCTAGCTATTTTTATCCATTTACTGCTTTCCTGTTTGCATGTTGCTGCAGATGGTTTTTCAGGTGCAAACACTAAAACCCTGCTTAACGTACACCCAGTGGAGGTAGGAAAAAGCTCTTTTCTGATTGGTCTGCCGCATAGGAAGGCACCGCTCAGCTCAGCTCACAAAGATTAATATCTTGGCTACTGAGAGATTTTATATGTGATTTTATGTCACTTATATATAATGTGGATTACAGAGGGATGGACAGGCTGGAAGTTAGAAGCAATATTTTTTTCTATATAAAAATGCAGAGGTTCCTGATTCACATAAATAGCTCCCAGAAGTCTTGTGCTCCTAGTATGAGAGGTGTCAGAGTTTGGTCTGGCAGGATCTGGTTCAAACTAAGAACTGGATGGCAGCAATCACATATTAATATGCACATTACACGTCAGCTAATGGCAAAGTCACTCAAACACATCTGTGGTTTACAATCCACCGACCCACATGGCAACTGGAAAAACCCACACAGACAAATGGAGAAGACACTAAACTCCTAACAGACAGTGACATGAGATGGGGACTGAGGGGTCTCTGTGTTATCTGAAGTTTAAGGTCTTCAGTTCAGCTCCTGAAGACCTAAACAATGGATCAGTTCATTGGCTCTTTCATATACTCTGAGCAGAATAAATCTAAGAACAGCAGCTGTTCCTTATGTAGTGATGCATAATTTGTTGCCCACCACAAGTAATGACATGTCTCCTTCACTTGAGCTTTCATAACAAATACCTGGCTGGTATGTGGGACGTTATTTCACCACAACAGGACAGCCATTGTTAAAGTTTCTGATTTTCAACCACAGTGAAAGGGTGTGATTTGCTCAGGCTCTGAACAGTGTGTGGTGCTGTGAGTGAAGCTTTAATTGAATCATTTCGCTTCTCCTAGTTGCTGCTCTATGGTCAATCTCCAGCTGTCCTTCACTCTTCTCTTTTTGGCAAGAGTGTTCATTCAAGTGAGACCTGTCTCTCACCCACAGAGAGAGCCCATTTTTCTGGACTCTGGAAGAGCAGGGCAAAGAAAAAAATCTTTGATCTGCATAGCAGGTTCCCACTTTCACCCTCTCTGCCATTGTTGAATACACTCAAAGACGGGTGGCTTACTGGAGACTGGTCATTTGAAGCCGTGAGAGCCCCTTTCCTCTTTCACAGGCACTGGGATTGCAGACTTTCATCTTACATAGCATTAACTCTATATTTGAAGTTTTATAAGTAAAAAAATAGCTCTATTCTGAAGCATCCAACTCCCAGTGAGAGCTCAGTATGACCTCCACCAGACAGGGTTAGTTGTTGGATACAGTTTCTTTACAACATTTTGGTATATATTTCACATTACAGTTTACATTCATTCATTCATTCATTGTCTGTAACTGCTTATCCAATTCAGAGTCACAGGGGGTCCCTCACTGGGCACAAGACAGGAGCACACCCTGGAAGGGGTGCTAGTCTTTCACAGGGCGACACACACTTGTGTTTTTGGACTGTGGGAGGACACTGGAGCACCGGGAGGTAACCCACACAGACACAGAAAAACACACCAAACTGCTCACAGACAGTCACCTGGAGCGGTACTCAAACTGACTCTACCTGCTGCACCACCATGCTGCTCCATTACAGTTTACAGATTAATTCAGATATACACCATACCGATTTTGCTGTGGGTGGCATGGTGGAAAATCATCCTGGTTACAGATAATGAATCATTAGTAATATAAACTATATCTTCAAAGTCACATTGGAGCAGTATATTGGTGTGTTTATCATGAAATCCTTATGTAATGTAAAAGGCAGTTGACATTCTAAAAGTCCTTAATAAATAAGTAGGAAACCACTAGCTTAAAGGGATCATATTGTCAAAAACAGTGCAGGGCTGGGAAATAAATCGAAAATTAATTGAAATTGACATTCAAAACTTGTCTATATCGATTATATCAATTAGTTTTATTCCCTACTGGGTGTTCATGTACTGTCCCACCACACTAACACACTACCATGCTGTAGTCACGTGATTCTGCCCCTATCTGCCACATGTAAGCAATCTAAACACTGAGGCTGACAGAGAGACTTGAGCAGATAGTACCAAAGAAAAACACAGCGTCTGTGATTTGGACGTGTTGTATGAACAATGTTAAAAAAACTAGAGAGGAACAAGCTTCCAGCAACATTAGAAAAAATATTCCATATTTAACACTGGCACATTTTTCACAGTACAAGCCTCATCACTGAACTCTGAGGGTCAAAAATACAAAAACAATATAATCGTTTATTAATCGTAATCGTGATAAAATGGTACAATTAATCATGATATTGATTTGCGCTCATATCGCCCAGCACTAGTTCAGCGTATGTATACAGCTAGTTTGTTTTCAGTGAATGGCTTGAAGGCAGGGCTCTAGAAAATGCATTAGTTAAGGCAAAATAATGTACTAATAAGCAGCTAATTATTCAAAAACTCCTGGCTTTTTGACGCTTAATAAGCAAAGACAAGCCCCCTATATTAATAAGTGAGCAGAAGCAATGCCCGTTGCTTCTCTGAAGACAAATTATTTGTCTGAGACCTTGCTAACTTCAGCTCAAATAAACAGTCTGTCTCTATATCATACTCTCATTTGACACAGCTTGCTCTGTTGCTACAAGAAAGAGTTTTCAATTGTATTTTAGAAGAGAGGATTTGTTTTATCAAAATGCATGTAATCTTGAGCAGCCTATGCCAGGGATTAGGCATTTGGCCACTGCCTTTCACCCCTGTACCATCTGTTTACCTGGCAGTTCACTACCCACACTGCTGAGGATACACTTTACTATGGATGTGCAATCTCCAGCGTATAGAGGGAAAATGGTGAGTGATGAAGCCTGGAATCTACTTCCCCCTGTCTGAGTGAAACAGATCAAGAGAAAAAGATGCGCAGATGATATAGAAGAATCTGAGCCATCAGAGAGGCTGGAAATTCACACAGAGGTCAAAGAGCATTATGAAGGGCTCCTGTCAGCTATAGTGCATCTCTCCACCCGTCAATTGCCATTTAGCCTTGCTTCATTTCTTTTATCTTTCCTTTTAAAAGCAAATGCCTCCCCTTGGCATAGCCTGAAAATGGGGCCAATTATGTTTAGGAGCTTTAATGATTGGGAGCATTAATTTTGTGGCCAATTAGGCAGATTAGAGGAAAAGGGAAAGACAAAAGCATCAGGAAAAAAAAGGAATATCCTTTTATCAGCACTTTTACATGAGCTTTTCCTTTGCCAGATTAAACATATGGAGTCTGTAATCGGAATGCCTAGGTAAAAGGTAAGTCTTGCCCTTCTAGACTTTACTTAGTCTAGGAGAAAAACCTGTGATAACTAAAACAGTTAGATGGAAACTGAGCAGCTGAAGACAAGAATGAAACCCTATACATTGTGAAAAACTTTTGCTAGGATTGTTTAAGCACACTGCCTCTGTACTTTGCACTCCAAAACAGTGGGAATGTGTTCTATGGAGTGATGAATCACACCTCACTATCTGGCAGTCTGATGGATGTATCTTGGTTTGGCAAATTCCAGAGAATACTACTTCCTGGAACGCATAGTGGCAGTAAACTATGGCGGAGGAGTGATAAGGGTCTGGGGCTGTTTTTCAGGTTTGCACCTCTTAGATTCTGTGGGGAGTAGTGGTTATGCTACTATATAGCAAGCAATTTTAGATAGACCAGGTCCATAAAGACATAGTTTGAAGAGTTTGACATGGAGGAACTCCAGTGGCCCAAACCTCACTAAAAGTCTCATGCAAGTTCAGTGCCGGACCTCAAAAACCTCTTTTTGAAAAAAAGAGTGCGCACAGGCTCCAAAAACTATCCAGAGTCATGTGGATATATAGGTTTAATAGATGTAAATACATTGAGTTATACTCAAATAAAACAAATTATGAAGAATCTGTGCAGGAATAAGATGTAAACCTAACCCTAATCCTGTGCCTAACGTTAACCCTAATCACAATCATAAATTTACAGTGCTCCTTCTGTAACTTTTTTGTTCATCAGTTCTAACAGTTTTACAAAAAAAGGACTCATACAAGGTGTTTGTGTACATCTATATCAGGTACAAGATGGACAGTGTGAGTGTATTTAGTTATATTGGGCAGCTCGGGGATGCAGGTAGAGTTGCTGTCACCGGCCTGGGGTTGTGGGTTCGAGCCCTGCTTCGGGTGACTGTCTGTGAGGAATTTGGAGGTCCAAAAACACACTTTGATAGGTGGACTGGCAACTCCATGAGTGCCCAGTGTGAGTGAATGTGTGTTCTCGCCTTGCGCCCAATGATTCCAGATAAGCTCTGGACCCACTGTGACCATGACCTGGATAAACTCTTACAGACGATGAATGAATGAATGAATGAATGAATGAACCAGTCATACCATACAAGTGTTAGGAACGTCTGGAGTTCTCTTTTTCTTTTACATGCAATAATTTTTTGGAGATACGTTTTAGGACAGGAGTTCATTTAATTATCAGAAAATAAGTACAAATCATAACACTGTTTCTTATATATGGTTTGCTACTTTTCTTTGTATATGTAGTCATTTTATTCTCTATCCTAATGCCAAACATCAGTTGGAGAGGTGTACAGTGTGCATGTTCTCTGGACTGATGAATCTGTCTTTACCATCTGGCAGTCTGATAAATGAATCTAGATTTAATATATGCCAGGGGAACCCTATAAACCGAATACATAGTATCAGCAGTAAAGTGTGGTGCAGGAGAAATAATGGTCTGGGACTGTTTTTGATTCCCTTCTTCACCATTCTGCACAGAGCAACTTAAACTAGGAACCAGCACTTGGATTAAAAAGAATAATTTTTCTTTCTTTTTTTTTTACCATGTACATTCAGCGAGAAGACAGGTTCCATCTTTGTCAAGCTGTGGGAAAGGAAGGGAAAGGCAAAACATGCTTTTTTTATCTGCAAACTCAGAGCTAAACAGTGACTGCAGCTTATGTTTTCATCTTTTGACTCTCACTTGCTCACCATTCATTTATTCTTATACTTTCATCTCCCCTGTCTGGTCTCTGTTCTTCAGAAAGAGATAGAGAACGTTTCTGGGAATAAAAGAAAACTGATATCTTCTAACTAACTCCAAATATCTGTTGTTTTTTTACAGTGAACAGAAGTTACTTTAAGTCAAAGGAGGAGGGCACTGAAAGTTTGGCTCATCTGCTTTTTCCACTGTTTGAGATCAGATCTATTGATGTTTCATTAGGAACATTCTTCTGATGAAGCTCTATACCTGTGTATTAATCTGTCTCTGGCTCTCTGTCTCTCTTACGAGAGCCGACATGTAATCTTCTCTACAGTAAATATTAAAATATATTTCTTTGTAACATTAATACATTTTCTTTTGCAGAAGTGAGACAACACATCCTTTCCAAATGCAAAAACATGCATCATTAAATTTTTTCCACTGCATTTAAACATTGTAGTCAAATCACACACACACACAATACAAGGGTGTGTACAAGGGAGTACAAGGGGCAGTGAGTGAATTCCAGGTGTAACCAATCACCTTTGTGTTTTGCAAATTATTTTGAATGTCCTATTGTACAATCCTGTACTACTCTAATTTAGAGTCAAAAGAGGGATTACTGTTCAATATCTGGGTGCCACACTCCAGCACTCAGAACACAGGCTGATGCTGAACTTCCTGACCAACACACATCTTGTCATAACATGCACAGATTCACAAACACACACAAAATAATCACCCAATGCAACCCAAAATCAAAAATCTCAAAGACAAAAAAACCCCCAAAAAACTCTGAAAATATGGAGAAGCAAGGCATGCTGGGAGCTCCATAATGAGTCTCAGCTCCTCCCAGTACTTGGACACTTGTACCACCCCAATGGTTTGTGCGTTTAATGGTGAAATAATATATTTTTTACAGTAAAGAGATTTGTATTTGAAATTTGTATTTAGTATAGTAGAAGTATTTACGGTATTTCACTGCTACAGAAACTGTTTTCAACCTTTTCAGAGTTTACAGTCATTTACTGTCTGTCAGGATCGTGGGAGCGGACTGACAATATAGATTTATTTAAACAAAATATACAGAATAAAATATACAAAATATACACACAGAGACAAGGGAACTTAAATGCACACCACAGACAAGAATCACCTGGGACAGCTAATGAGAGGGCAGGATAACAAATGAGACTCGGACGAGGAGGAGGAACAAAGGCGGGACTAGGGCGGAGACATGAACAATAACAAACAGAGCCATGTGCTAAGTGAGCACATCGCAGGGACAACAGACAAGACAGAACAAGGGCGTGACACAGAGCCATGTGCAAGAGAACATGGCGGGGAAAAATGCCATGACAGGAAAAGGGCATGATACTGTCATGGTTTTAATTTTCCACCATAAATTTCACAGACATTTTTTGCAGTGTACACACAACAATGGATGATATCAGAGCCAATCCAAATGCCAACGTGTTTTTTGACTGTGGGAGGAAAACCGAGCTCCTGGAAGAAACCCTTGCAGACACAGAAAGAACATACCATACTCCTCGCAGAGAGTGACCCAAGGGAGGGTTAGAATCCAGTACCCCATTACCCTGGAGCTGTGTAGAAGTGATATTACATAGTGCTGCCCTTTTCCTTTCCTTTTTATTTATTTATGCATTTATTGATTGATGGACTGATGCCTTGACTAGAAATCCCATGAATGAATGAATACATTAATGATTACTTCAATCCTCATTTCTAATGCTATCTAGCTTTTCCATGCAAAACTTTCTGACTCTCTATGAATGAAAGATCAATGCCCAGTTCCCATCCACACAGCTGGAGTTTAGTCATAAAGGCTTCCTATCCAATACTTTTGAAGCACAGCATACATCCCATTATAACTGTACACAAACAATCGTAGCATGTGCTTTCAAGCTTGTATCAAATGCTGATTACTTTCAGACACATACTATGTGTCTGAGTGTCTAAAGTAATTAGACCACGGCCTCATTGTTTATTTACCTTTGAGGACACAAGGACTTTGGGGATATGGAGTTGACTTCTTTCATAACTGACAATTATATTTTGTAAAGACCAGGGGGAGAAAGTATGAGAGAGAGAGAGAGAGAGAGAGAGAGAGAGAGAGAGAGAGAGCTTTCCTTACTGATGATAAGCTCTGGGATTTGATGGTGCATTATTTTGCATGTCATTGAATCCAGGTGCAAAGAGCTTGAGTATTCCACCTCAGCCCGGCTCAAAAAGCTGATTTGAATGTGAATGCTTTTCATAGGCCTCCTCATTTATATCCATCCTGATGCATTTCAGATGATTATGAGGAGTCCTGGAGATAACATGACCACAACACACTCAGTGAGATGACAGAACACCAGTCACATGCAGCCTGACCTTCAGTTTCTGCCAATCTCTGATATTAGATTTGTAATAATTATAATAAAACCTCCAGGGGTCAAAGCCATTTGCTGCTTTGTGTCATTTTTTTTTTTCATTGAATGAAGGGACTAGGCTCTGTGCTCTGAAAAACATCATGAAACATGATTCATGAGACTAATCACATCTGTAAATCAGTGAGATAGATAATGGAGATAATAAAAGGCTTATTTTTATCATTTTATGGTGATGTGTCCATTTAGCACAAAAAAATGTTGCTCTGGAAATGCTGTTGATTGAGCTGACTGAGCAAAACCCAAATTTGTACTACCAACATTAAATTCAGATCTTCAATGGTCAGAACCCCTAATGTCCTCTACAGAGCAGTTATTATTAGGGATTTGGATCATTCTCAGTGCTGAAGTTTTTAAATAACATGCCCACCCCATCCACATCCTTTTGGTCCACTTATAAATGTAAAGTCAGAGACAACAGATGATCTGCTGCTGCACAGTTTGCCGGTTATTTGTGGTTGGGGGACTGTTCTGAGTCTAGCAATGACACTGAGGTGTTTACAAACTCCATCAGCATTTCTGTGTCTGATCCAATTTTACCATTACATCAGACACTAAAACATCACTTCCACAACAGTGTCACTGACCACTGTCCAAATTACCCCTGCCCTATGGAGGTCCTGATAACTGGATAATAGGATTAAAAGAGGCTAATAAAGTACGCAAAGCAACAGATACAACTGCAGTCTGTAATTGCAGAAAATGGAGAAACAAGGTCATTTTTACATTAAGGTGTATATATCCACATAGAAGCATGTTTATTTCCATTAAATATCGCTATCCACTCTTTCTCTTAAGACCTTTTCAAAGTCTGTTTGTTTACTATTAAATTGACAATAGTGGGATGTAGCAAAGGAGGAATAAAAAATTTGAGCCATAAACTTTCAGCCGCTTCTTGTGCTGCTTGTTGTAAATAACCACTATAAACAGGTTGAGTGTGTCACTAAAAAACTAAAGTATTGTTATTGTTTCTTATTCTACCATTGCAATAAATACATGTTGTTTGCAAAGCCCAGTGCCCAGTACGGATTCTGTAGTGTTTTATGTGCAGTTGACAGTTACCTTTAATACCCTGCAATGCGGTGGACATCTGTGAGTCTCTATCTAAGGCCCCGTCTACATGGACGTAAAGGAGATTTTTGAAAACGCTCCTTTCACTGTTTTATATATATATATATATATATATATATACTGTATGAGTTTAAAATAATAAATGAATATATCAATAAATAAAAACTCCCACCTGCTGAAATGTAAACATATTGCACTTAACCCATTAAAAGGCTTAGAACAGTGTTTGTAACAGTTTTCAGTTTCACACGATTATTCAGCTCAGGGTCACTGTGGCTCCGGAGCCTACCCAGAATTGCTGGGTTTAAGGCGGGAACAGTTCTGCACCTGGGAGGGTTTATTTATTGGCCGTGTTTATTTAAAAGATAAAGCCTGATGCACGGCATGGGATTCCATTCAAAATTTGGACTGAGGTAAAACCACCTCCGGCAATGAACAGTGCTCTCGCAAATGGGAAAACTTTTCCCAGGAGGAAAATACACTTTCAGTGAAGAAAACCCATCTTGTCAAGAGAGTGCACCAAACTCACTGCTCGCATTCTCCCTGGACCTGAGGGAAAGTTTCTGCGATTGTGTTCTCACTGGGAGTAGCCATTCCAGACAAAATACACACCAAACACATGAGGAACAGGTGACATATTTAATATACATACACACAAGCACATGGATTAAATGTATTATAGTCATGTTTACGTTATCGCCTGATAGCGTGCAGCTGGCTATGATAACCGGGAATAGAAATGAAGGTATTTTGAGTTCTGTTACACAAAGTTTTTCATCGTTCACCTAAAAGGCCATGCTCCTTGTATAACTGAAACTACTGAAGCTGAACCATCTAACGTCTTATGAGAAGGAAAGTAATTCAGTGTCTCCTTAATGCTAAAGCAGGCAAGAGAGCTACACTGACCATGAGACTGCATTGGTCAATGAGCTCCAGCAGACTGTGGGTGATGACACTGCACTTAGTGCAGGGCACGTACGGGTGCTTGAGATCCTTGAAAATGCTTGAATATTAGTGTTGTATTTTCCAGGTTTGGTTTTATTTTGGATAAAGTGCTTGAAAATGCTTGAAATTGTAACTGTATTTCTTTCATAACAAATGGCTGAGTAGTTCACCTATTAGATGGAAAAATAAAATAAGTCGCAGTGCCTAAAACGAAAACTGCTCCGCATGGACTTGCTAGCGCCAATGCATGCGGTAAGGATCAATTGACTCGGCTCACGCAGAAGTGCAGATTCTTTGGGTTCCTAAGGCTCTTCATTATACCACAGAGAATACAATCATTATAACATTCTGCCCTGGTTACAGGAAAGAAAGAAAGAAAGAAAGAAAGAAAGAAAGAAAGAAAGAAAGAAAGAAAGAAAGAAATGGACAAATGGCTCTTGGACGGGAGCCTGCTTCTATCGTTCACCTAATACCCTGCTATCGTGACCAATACCCTGCTAGTTAATATATGACTGTGATCTGCCAGTGTGTTTTCATGTGTGACCCGCCTCCCTGAAGACACAGTGAGTCAGAGGACAAAACCCACAAGTAGCCTCCTGCAAAGTCTACACAAAATACCTGCAGCTTTTCACAATGGGAGGGTCTGCACTCTTGAGGTTCAAAGGTACAATGTAGTAGAGAATTTTGTTTTCGAGAACACGTGAATGCCAATTTCGCTCTCTGGAGCTCAAATGGACGCTGCCCACGAGCTGCTGGACGATTTGCTTCTGGATGTGACACTGCAGTCTCTCTGTAAATAAGGCAATGTAACACTCAATATCTGGTCATGGTCAGCAGTCTGGACTGAGGGGTTGAACTTGATGCTGTTGGTGAGTTTCAGAGCAGACGGTTAATGGGGTAGTGCAGGAAATGAAGATAATGATGACACCGTTTGATAAATTGTTGTATATTCCTGCAGTAACAGTAGATAAGCTGAAGGTGGAGAGTGCTGCAGTTGAGCATGACCTCACCTCGGTGACACTGATCCCAATGCTGAGCAACGTCTAAATCGTTAATCGTAAATTTTCTAAATCTAGACAACAGCACAACTGGACACAGCCCAGATCTTTTTCAGTTCATTGGAGTAACAACAGACTTCCATTTAATTCAGGATTCTTCTTACTGTAGATTAAGATTCCTGATAAAACCAGACTTGACTGATGTCAACCATGACCTCCTGGGTGAGTAGCTGAAACACAGCAAAGGTCAGCAGAGCTTTTTCTTCTGGATCCGCTGATGAAATATTAGAATGCACTCAGATACAGATCCAGAACACGGAGACACAGAAGCTGATGAACCTTTTTAAAACAGAATAAAACACTGAACCTGATGAAGAATGCTTCCAAACTCTAGATGAAAGCCCAGGACCTCACTGTTGAGATACTGAAGCTGACTCTTCTCATTTTGTCTGACAGATCAAAAGGATGCTGTGGATGATGGTCCAACACCTCACCATCTTGAAATAAAGAAAAGAAAAAGGAGAGGAATGAAGGGAAAAGGGCGTAGTGTCAATTACAAGAAACTCACGAAGGAGCAAAGGAGTAGAGAAGCTTCAATGAACATGACTGGTCCAGGAGAAACCAGAGGCCGCACTGAGGCCAGACAGGTGCAGAGAGAGAGAGAGAGAGCAGCTGCCAAGTGAGCAGAGAGAGAGAGCACCTGGAATAGCTTCTTGGCAGCAGACAGAGACAATATACAGGAGAGACAGACCCCCATTTTGAATGGACAGGAGTTGTATGTGCAGGATTGGACAAACCGAGAAGCCAGTGTTTCTGGGTACAAGCATTCTGGTCCAGACACCTACAGAACTTGATGCAGATCACAGCAGCACCCTTCTCCCACCAGTCAGAGAAGAGAGGGATGACACTGAGACCATCCTGTTCAGGTAGGGGGGACAAATATGACCACATTTTCATTAACCACTTATGAAAATGTCTTGAGAGGTTGTGACTGTATCTGTCTGTATTTTGTCTAGTCTCTCTCTCAGGTCAGAGCAGAGCCCACTCCGAGCAGTGTCAAGAGAGGACAGAGTGTCGGGGGAGAGTAAGAGGCAAAGCAGATGCACAGACCCATCTCCTACATTCCTCTGTAGTCTGACTGGTGCAACTATTGAATAAATGAATAACTGCATTTGCAAAAGCAAGGAGTGCTAAGTGATAATGCTGGGATTTCAGCTAAATTAGCACCAGACCATCACTGTTGGCTGGTAACCAATATTGTTCCTTGTGCCTCAAAGACACCGCTGACTCCAGAATCATTTTGAGTAGTGATTGTGAATGATGTGTGGTTGCTGACATTACTCAATTTGCAATAAGTGTTCTCCTTCAAGCATGTTGAGTTTTCCAATAGCAGCTGGTTGACGAGATTCAGTGTTAGTGAAGTCTCCCATATCGTATGTTCTCTGAAGTACACTTCCATCCATCCATTATCTGTAAGTGCTTATCCAGTTCAGGGTCACGGTGGGTCCAGAGCTTACCTGGAATCATTGGGCGCAAGGCAGGAATACACCCTGGAGGGGGCGTCTGTGTCTTCACAGGGCAACACACACACATCCACCTACCAACATGTTTTTGGACTGTGGGAGGAAACCGGAGCACCCGGAGTAAACCCACATGGACACAGGGAGAACACACCAACTCCTCACAGACAGTCACCTGGAGTAGGAATCGAACCCACAACCTCCAGGTCCCTGGAGCTGTGTGACTGCGACACTACCTGCTGCGCCACCATGCCTCCCTTGAAGTACACTTATTAACTTTATTTATGTTCTAATACTCCCGGATGATTAATTTTCACATGACAATATTCCAACCAATTTTTCAGAATTAAACAGGTTGTTATTGGTATATGTTAATGACTTCTGCACTTATTGGCTGATCATGTGCCTTGGTCAAAATGTGCCCTCTTCAAAAAGCTGAAACGCTCAGCATGAAAGGGAAGAGCTAATCTGCTGTAGTCTTAAGAAATAGATCTATGGGAATGTGTTGGGTTTTGTGACATCAAGGAAACAACATAAAACCAGTAGCTTTTGTTAAATATGCAGATTGTATGAACTGACAAATATGATCAAGATGTCCTGAAGTTTGAACATCAGCATGAGCCTGCATAGTCATAACATTTCTAAGTTATGATTAATTGTGATTTGTAGTTCTTTCATGATCGTTAAGCAAGCATCTAGTGCCAGGCTGTTTGCCATTCCCTGAGAGAATTCTGGAGACGGGTATTTCAGTATTCATCAGTCTCCAGGGGACTCTCACCACATTCCTGTCTGCTTGTGGCATAGAATCACAGTATGTTACACAATCTTTTTGGACATAACATTTTGGAGCATAGATTGAGGCCTAGGCTTATGGTTAGGGTTAGGGTTATGGATATGTCTGAGATTTTGGTTAGAATTAGCAATAGGGTTAAGGACCAATTTTAATTTATTTGTAGATTCACAAAGGATGAGCTATATTGTGTACACATTGTGTACTATATATTGTGCACATTGTAAGAGTGCATTATCACTTACACAATTTCATGTTGACACCAGGCTGAGAGAGTTGAAAGTCTTACATTGTTTACATAATACATCAAACTCTTATTTCAATAAAAGAATATGAAAATCCATGTTTGTATATATCACTGCCAAATGTGACGTATAATGTTTTATTTGTTGATAGATTTTTCTTTTAAATATAGATACCGTCTTCTGAGACTTGTCTGCTTCTGTTCTGCCATTGGGTAATGTCTCCTTGGTCATTCTAAAAATAGACACCTATAAACAAATAATTCTACTGCAGGCAGTTTTTCGTATTTCAAACAGACTTCACATTAGTGTACATCTCAGCTCTGGTTTTATAAAATGGATTTTGACGTTAAGCGGCTAGCTGCATCAAGGACACGACTCTGCCACTGTCAGAGATGGTTACGCGGAAATGAATGAGAGACTGCTCAGAATGGGTAGACTACATCATGCTACATTCCAATGTGTTAGAAGTGAGTTAACTAAACTAATGTCTTCTCAGTAGGTATGGTGCTTGTATAAAGTTATATATAAATCACAATAAATACAAAAACATTATAATATAAAACAAGAAATATATCATTTTTTTCTATAAAGTAGTAGGTAGATTCTCCTTGTTTGCATGAATTTGTTAAATCAAAATCACACATTATTTAAAGTCATTATTTATTAACCGGTAAAACTAGGTATTGGATGATAACCTCAAATAATACGGACTCCACGAGGAGAGATTTGGAGAAAGTTAAACCAACACTTTCACACACAGAATATCACACTCATGGGAATAATGTTATTTGGTTTTATTCCAATGTTGGGCTTTATATTTTTGTTTGTTTGTCAGATAAATAGCTTGTTAAATCTTATAATCTCTGGTGCCTAAAACTTTTGCACAGTATAGAGGAAGCATAATATAAAATGTAGAGCTACAAATACACAAAGCATTTCATTCCAATACCTTGTCCGAAAAACCCAAAGGACTTTCAAAATTATATATACAGAGATTTCCCTTAGCCACAGCAATATACAAACACAAAACCTTTTCTAACTTTCTGGAGTTTGTGGTTGGGTTTTCAGGTAAAATTTAGTGTTCAAATTAACTGCTTATCCAGTTGGTTCTGGAGCCTACTCCAAATCACTGGGTGCAAGGTGGGAACACAAGTCCTTCACAGGGCAACACACACACTCACATTCTAGAGAAAGTTTTAAGGCTGTTTATGCACAGACATGTCTCGTTCTTACACAGTTTACAGTTCCTGGGAATTATCTTTTAGAACAATATGATAATTATGATCATAAACAAGATAAGATGTAAAATATCCTATGCCAATCCATTAGAGATTCACATAGGGCCCACCACACTCTCTTCCTACTTGCAGCCACCAAAATTCCTGTTGAATTGTACACCTCAACACTAAGGTTGCTGTGGCTGTTTTTGATCTGATCATCAACCAGCTATCCTTAACAACTATGGTTGAGTCCAGCCCATGAGTACCCAAATCAGTAGTATCTCTAGCTCTTCACAGGGGTCATCAGGTAGGCACCTCCTCTTGTTGGTGTTTTGCTGAATTAAGCCCACGACACCTCCAGAAGGCTCAGCAGTGAAGTCTGGCGTTCCAGACCCACCCCCACTTCAGGCATGCTTTACAGTCCTACCTCACCATTTACCATCAACAACTGTAAATCCACACTGGCCTCCCTGGTGACTAAAACTGTACCTAGCCCCACTGACACTGTTAATGCATGCTCAGTGCCATCAGTTCCATGTGTTACGCTGCGCTGTATATATGTGTGTTTTCTCTCTCTCTCTCTCTCACTATCTCTGTAAATTTATAGGTTCTGCAATCTGTTCCAGTCTATGCTTGTTCACCCATCTAGAGTTCATTTCAGGTTCCAGTTCGTGTATTTGTTCGTCGTCCTGAGTCCGGTCCACCATCCAGTCCATGTGTTGTCTGTCACCATTTCCGTCTACGTCATCCCGGCGGGAATCATAAATACGTCTCTGTGTACACTGTTAGGAAGCTTTGTTTTGTGCTGTGATTTGTATTGTGTATATTGAATTCTGTTTGCCTGGTTTTGACTTTGATCCATTCCTATTTCGACTACGAGTTTGTGTTTGCCCCTTTTTGATTAAATGATGCTAGATCTATCTTTTGTAAATTATTGTAACACTGTGTATATATTTCACCAAAGTAGGGTTGGCTGCCGTTTGTTTTGGGAGTGGGTTTTGTGTATAGACAGAGAGGAAGGTAAGGTGTTGTCTTTTGTTTCCTTTTGTTTCCACTTAGGTAAGTTAGAGTTGTTTGTGGGTCAGTTAGGAGGGGTGTTTGTTTGTTGTTTTTGTCGGCTAAAGGCCATCCTGAAGTTCACTGGTGTTTGGTTTCATTGTACATATCACATTTACAATATATATTCTATTTATTATTCATTCTGTGTTTCCGTTTGTGTCCTTTTTGTTTCACCATTTACATCTGTTACAGTTATTCCCTTCACATATATTAATTTCAACCCATTCCTCATTCTGTTACAGCTCAACCCTAGACTGGGTCGTAACACATGTGAATTTTACATGCTACATCACCAACAATTCCAAACGCATCTCTACAGAGCATTTTCCCAAAGTAACCCCGTGCTCTCCTTATCCACAACCACTGACTAGACCTTTCAGCTGTTTCAGATAACTCCTTCACAGCTGCCCTTACTTTCTCACCTGATGCCAAACTGCACAAGCAGGGATGTGGCCGATTTGGCTACAGATCCACTAACACCTATCTCCACAGGTCTTACATGTGCCTGCCACATGCGTTCCCTCACCTCAGCCGCCAAGTCCACGTACTTCAACTTCTTCCTTTCGAATTCTTCATCTACTGCATCCTCAAATGGAACCATTAACTCTATCCATTTACATTCAGAGTAAACCACCATGTCTGGCCTCTGTGTAGTTAACCCAATGCACTCTGGGACCTGCAGCTTTTTTCCTATGTCCACCAGCAATTTCCAGTCTCGTGCTTCACCCCATCTACCAATATTTGTAGCCTGCACACTTTCTTGAAAACGTTCACCCTCACACACAAAGCTAACTATTTTATTACTACAGCTACTCATCAGTGCATTAACCTCTAGCCATTTGCTGTCCAACAAACATGCTAAAACCCTTAGCATCTGTTTATATCTCCATGTATATTGACCCTGTGACAAACTAGCTTTACAAGCTGATAGAATATGCTTCAGCGTGCCAACCCCTGCACATAATCCACAACTAGGGCCTGTATGTATGAAATATCTCCCTCAGACCCCTTGACATGAGTTCAAATTGGAACCTAAACTTGTCTAACTTATATTTGCAGTAGATTCACTCCCCTGCTCATCATGCTGCCGAATATAGCGAAGAACTTTGGTAGGCAATATAGTCCTGCCCCAAAACTGAACTCACTCTGTACCACAGTGGGTCAGTCTGACTCATACATTCTCTTTCAGCTGAAGTTTGACTGATTCCTCCAGAGCAACTGCTGTTTGGATGCCGAAATTCTGAGTTAGAAAATACCGTTTTAATCATGTGTCTCCTGATATGAAAGGCACATATTCTATGCATTAACAATGATACTGAACTCAAGCTTAGGGTTATAAGATATAAACTACAGGAACAAAAGTGAATCTTGCATTAATATGAAGTGATTTTCTATATCACTGCTGTAAGAGTTTTCTGACAACATTCATTTTGACACACAGGTGACTTCTGGTCATCCCAATTGTATTAAAAAGTTCTACCTCTTTACAGAGAATGCCTTTTTTATTGCTTTACAGCCCCATGCTCGGGGGTTTTATACCCATCCTCTTCCAGTTTAATTGAAGGAGGAATGTTGTTGCCTGTTTCATCCTGTCCATGTGTTATATTTTCTCCACAACATATCACCTGAACACCAGAACCTGGAATTGGGTGGCTGCCGGTGTTGTTGGGGCCACCCACCAGCATGCACTGTTCCACTGGTCTGTGTGAATTGGCTATCATTCTATCATCGAGATAGAAGTTGCACATTGGTGGTGGTAGAGGCCAATTCCTAGTGTTTCAAAGTATGTAAAACACACCAGGACTCATGCTGTCTGTCCTGAAAAAAATTTAAACAGAGCAGTGGGTCATCTCAGCACCTGTGGAACAGTTGGGCAATTAAGTGCTTTGCTCAAAGGCTCCTCAGCTGTGAATGTTGATGGAGGAGAAAGCATTGTTTCTTTACCCTCATCTCCCACCCCATTTTTACTGTGGATAAAGTATAGCAAACTGGCCAGTCTTCGGTTCCAAGCCTACATCTGTAAATTTTAGGCCTCCTATTAAAATCTAATACTAAGGGATCTGGCTGTAGAAAACCGCAGCAATCATTCTTATGTGTCCACGTTGATCATGACATAAATCTTTGAAACATCATTTTTTTCTTCCAGTCACACTGCATCTATTATTTACAACTACTGTTAGCAGGCAAAATGTGGCCTCCACATTGCATTCTGTATTTTTATGGTGGAGGCCTCAGACAGACTACATGCAACCACAAGAATTCATTCAAAATGTAAAGAATCCCTCTCAGGTATTTTGCTCCAGTTTCCTACTTTTATTTTATGTTTTGTGTGAGATCCAATTGTTTGTTGTGTCACACCTTTGCCCTGTTTAGTGTGATCCTGCTTTGTTTTTGTTTCCTTTTCTGCTTTAGCACATGTCTCTTTGTTTGTATTTTTTTTCTTGTCTCCTCCCTTGTCTCTGCCTTATTCTCCGTCCTGACTTTGTCTTGTATTACTTTCTGGCTTTGTTCATGTCTCCTAAGCCACGCCTCTTTCCTTCATGTGACTCTCACAGGTGTTCCCATTTTGTTCATTGTATATAATACAATCTCTTGTTATGTTTTTGATTCTATGTTTGATTCTATGTTTGTTATGTTGTGATTGATTCTAGGTTTAGTTTACAATATTTTGTTTCCTGGTCTTTCTGTTCTATTTGAATAGTTACCCTTTTGTTAGTTTTGCTTCTCTGTTTATTCTTAATGTATAATAAATTTTGCATATACGTCTGACTCCTCGTTCCTGTGCACCATATATCCTGACATGGTAAAACAAATACACTATATGACCAAAAGTTTTTAGACACCCACTAAGTTGCCACTCGCTGGCTTAAATTCCTTTGGGAAGGCTTTAAACTAGAAGTTATAACAGTGCTTTGAGGATCTGAATCATATAAACACTTGCCAAGTCCAGTAGTGATGTTCACAAAAGCCACTCCAGCTCACCCTAGTGGTATTGAATGGTGCTCCATCACTTCAGAGAATGCAGATCTACTGAGTCTGAAAGCTGTTGTATGAAGATGCACTTGTGTCACTTGTGTCAGTAATTTATTTTCTCCTTCAAATTATTGGCAATCAATCTAAGTTGAAGATTGGTGAGTGCCTCCAGCCACTATGGTCCAAAGTTTAGAACTCTATTCCTGAGGAGCTCTGTGAAACTTAATCTCTGAAGACATTCAAAAAGACCTTTAAAATATTTCTATTTATATCAGCAGGGCAATTTGAGCAGCATTTATGTATAAAATGTACTATAAATATAATGATTATTATACAATTATCATTATAGAAGATATGTAAACAAACCTCTGGATGCAGTGTATGTGTTAAAGCAAAAACCATTCAAACTTTAGCTGACATCAGGACCTATGACCTGTAGATAAAAGTACAGTATATCTGAAGAACTGTCAGAGGGAAAGGTCTGAGTTTTTCCTTCATCTCAGTGGACCCATTTCATTTCCAGAAACAGCTAAATGTTGCTTCAATAACTCTTTGGCCTTAGGCTCTTGAGAAGGAGAAAGTGAAATGGAAACAATTCATTCCATCCAATAGCAAACAATCATGCTTCCCTCCCTGGTCACAGATGTCAAACAGTTCCACTCGAGACACTTTGACATTTGACCTCAGGTCCTTTAGTTGGAAATGTAGCTTCTGAAGTCTTGTTCTTTGTCTGTTTTTTTCTATAAGTCTATATCCATAAATATGTTATATATATTTCTATATGTTCTATATCTATAAACTCAGATATTTAGAACACCACTTTGTAGAATAGTAGTAACACTAATAACAGCTTTAAAAAGCAAAGGGTTCCTTGTATATTAAGTTATCATTTTGTGAAACCTTTGGTTAATGTAATAAAGAGGGTTTTACTTTTCTGATTATCAGAGGTTTTTTGCAAGTACCCAGTAGATTTGTTCTCATTGAAATGGCTGCTGGAGCAGCATGGTGGTGCAGCAGGTAGTATCACTGTCACATAGTCCAGGCCCTTGGGGTTGTGGGTTCGAGCCCAACTTTGGGTGACTGTGTTTGGGGAGTTTGATGTGTTCTCCACATGTCTGTGTGGGTTTCATTCCAAAGTCAAAAACACACATTGGTTGGTGAATTGGCTACTCAAAAGTCTCCATAATTTTGAGACTCAAGACTCAGATCAGTCTCTAAACAGATATGAATTATATACATGACCTTTACAGGAGCAGTGTCAGTAGGTTTTGCACTAATAAATGTATGAAGTAGTAATTGTTAATAAATTATAAGGACAGAGTGGTCAAAGTGCAGAAAAAAAAACTGATAGTGTTATTACAGCAGAGGGCACATTAACAACAACAAAATGCAAATGAATGCAGTTTACTGGAAACAGTTGTAGTGTCTTATTACACTTTACAGAGCTTACCCTATGCTCTATAGTCTCCTGTTGAATGTGCTCCTCAGTTTTTTACCTGTTGTTTACAGGGAGTGATGCTTTGTCCATAATGGGCAGCATATTCTTGAGGATCCAGCCTGTGTCATACTTGACACAACAGAGCTAGCTTTTCTTATCAGTGTTTTCAGTTTGTTCAAGGCACTTTTGTTGAAGCTGTTGCTTCAGTGTGCGACAGCACAGCACTAGCAACAACCGACTGGTAGAAAGTCTTTCTACACAGGTGTTTAACATAAATTTTTACATAAATTGTACTTTAGGGATGTGTTGAATTTCACACTTTATTATTACTTTAAACACAGGCACCTTGGTACACTAACATTTATTACGTACATTTCCATTATACTGAGCTGGTACAATAGATAAATGTTTGTTTTTATGTATCACAGACACAAAATAGTTTGATGGAAGTACAGAGCTGTGTAAATGTTTAGTGTGGAAATCAAAAGGCCTTGAAAGCAGCGCAAGGTCAAATGGATGGGAAATCAAAATAAATAAATAAATAAATAAAAACAAGGAAATACATCAAAAAGAGTGATCAGAATCAAAGTCCAAAAAAGCAATCTAGAGATCAAACCGAGAGGGGGAAAAAATGCATCAGTGGAAACAAAGAGCTCAGAACTGCATTGGGAAAAGCACCATTCATTGGTGATACTCATAAAAATATCAATGCAATAGCAATAGAAAATTGCTATTGAGATCTATGATGAGTAGGAAGTGGGGTCAGTAGTTTGTAGACCAGGGACCCTCAGAGCTGATAGATGTTAAAAACAAAGGACAAGGACATTTTAGCTTATTACATCATTCACAAATAAAGTTGCACATGGTATGCTGCATATATTTTTGCCAGTCCTCTGGGTTTACAGCAATTATGATTTATTCACTGTAGAGTGTGTTTTGAAAAAGAATTACAATAAACACAATAAACCATATTCACAATGGTGGCTTTTATCTAATTGCGGAATGCATGCCTTCCTGGAATCCTCATCATAATGAATGTGGGCTGCATGATCTATAGGTATATTATGAGTAATAAACCCTTTTCACACACTGTGCATTAAGTACACTTAATGATTTTTTCCAGGACCTGTGTTGGACTAAACATATGCGAGTCAAGGTTAGAACAAAATAATTACACTCTCTCATCATCCTGTAGTCTGCTGCACAATTAGAACTCTTGTACAATATATGAGATAATGTGCATTTGAATTGGAATGATAGAGTTTTAGCCTAAAATACAGTGTATTTATGAGAATATGAGAACTTTCTGAGAAGAAAAATAAGTACATCCAGGCACATAAGGAACACAATGTTAACAGGAAACTAGTAGAAATCCAGAACTAGGATTCACAAATGGATACAAAAGATAGTACAAACAGTACACTGACCTCCTTGTTTCACTCATTGTCCATTCTATCAGCTCCACTGACTGTATTCCCTCTGTTGGTTTGGGTGGTGGATCATTCTCAAGGCTGCAATGACACTAATGTTGTAATGGTGTGTTATGGTGCTGTTCCACTGCATGGCTCAGATCGACTCCACTTGTTGTATTTTTGGGAACACAGCTCCATGCATCAGTTCACTCATATCAGTATATTTTTCATCCTTGGTGCATTGTCCAGCTCTCGCTGGAGTCTGTCTTTTGCCATCAGTACAAGGGCTGTTTGAACCTCTTGAAAACACCATGGTGTCATTTTATAAGCTGCCATTGTGAGTCAGATATAAACCAATCTATAGGACGATAAGGAGATCTACAAGGTTGACCAGTGAGTCTGTCTCAGAGTGGACACAGGATTAAAAACTTAAGCAGCACTGCTGTGTCTGATACAAACTAACAAACCACTATTTCAGTGTCGCTGCAGCACTGAGAATGATCACTACTCTGTAAATTCCTCATATGTGCGATTCCTGAGCATTGAAGAACATTGCAATCCTGATAAAATGGGCAATGTGTAGAAAAACATATAGGTCATTTCAATTTTATGTCTGATCAGTCTTGTTAAGAAACCCTTAACAACCATGCAAAAACTAACACAAAAACCATCTCCATCACAGTGCTTATAGCTTTCATCTCTGAGACATAGGAGAAAATCAGCTAAGACCTTCTTTATAATGAACATGGGCATCATTATCTAGATAAACACCAAGTGTCATGAATGCTTTTCAAAGACATTGTATGCCTTGAGTACACTTAATTATCTTTTTTTTCCTGGGCTTTTGTTAAGTTGGAAACATGTTAGTCAAGGTTTAATGAAAACTATCTTATCATCATGTATTCTGCCACACTGTACCGCTTCAGTCTCACAACATGTGATATGCTATTCTTTTTCAAGCATTTGCAGACTGTCCTTATATTTTGTGAGTTCAGATACATTAAGGTGTATGAATAAAGATGATCAAATGTGTAGGCATCTTACCTAAAGCCAATACCAAGTGTACCATTCCACAATTCTTGGGCTGTACAGCAGTGAAACAGTGTTCTCTAGAGGGATGGAGACCCATCCCATACCTTTGGTATGAGTTGCAGTGATGTTAATGATCCAGGACAATTGATCCAACATCAGTATCTGATCTTACTAATGTGGCTGAATGCCATCAAATCCAGTCTAAATCCTTCCCAAATGAGTATAACTGTTACTGCTGCAAATAAATTTACCATTTCATCTTCATATCCTTTAAAGAATTACATTTCAGAAGAAATGTTGGATAAGTGTCCCAAATGTTTGTCCATGTAGTGTAACTACTAGAATCTAGGTTAAGCCAAACCCCCTAAATCCTTTGTAATACAAAGCAGATAGATTGCTGTAAAGATTGAAAGGGAAAATGTAAGCGGTGGGGTCTCTCTTCTATGAGTCTTGTAACTACCCCCAATTTCAGACAACAGATGCAAATTGGGACATAGGCGGAATTAAAGAAAAGAAAGGAAGTCTTGAAGATTGGCCCCATGCTACGATGTGCCGGCAGGCCTCTGAAGGGCGGAGGAAGAATAAAACCATCCCTGCTTGAGATAGGAGGAACCCTCCGGAGGTGCTCCTGCTAAAAGGAGAACAGAGAACATTATTGAAAGCCTGGAGAAAGTGTGCCAGCCTGTACCACTGCTGCCAAACCCAAGGAGGAAGATGAGTGAGATGTTAAATGTTTAGCTGTTTGAATAGAGACAAATGTTAATGGAGGAATCCCTTTGATTTTAGTTGCATCACCCAGGTTTGAAGAGACAAGACACATTTCAGCTCAATCTGAGAGTGGAAACAGCAGGAAAATTGTAAGATAATAGCATTCTGTGTAATATGAGAATATTGTGGTAAGGATATGTTCAGTACAGCGCAGAACTACAAACCTTCATTTCCAGTGTAAAGGCTAGACATTCATTATTCAGGAAATATACTGCACATATATGAATGTTGATGTATAATAAAAATATAACATGAGACATAAGCCGAATTAAATAGAACAGAGATCACTAGAACTAAACCTGGGAGGTTACAAAACCAAAAAGAGTTAAGGAGGAAGAGAGAGAGAGGAAAACAAGCAAACTAAATAAATAACACCAAGAGAACCAAAAGACCAGGAGAGACAGAACAAACTTAAAATGCACCAGAATAAGAACTTGTACAAAACAGGTGAGTGAGAAAGAAAAAGAAACAAACCTGACAAGAGATCAAGAAAGACTAAGGGTAGAACTAGACCAAGAATAACAATGTAAAAGACTGGAAAACAGAAAGCGATAGGGAAACACTTGGGAAAGGGAAACACCTGGGATAGAGTAATGAGGACAAAGAGCAGGGCTAGGATGAGACAAGCACATGGGGAGAGAAATAGGAAACAGGACCTGAGACAGACACAGGAGGAGAAGGCAATTCCTGACAGATTGTGAAAATCAAATTAAAAATATTTTAAAAACTACAGCACTAAATTAGTAAATGTTGGAATAACATAGAAACTGAAAATTACAAGGAAAAGCAGTGATTTGTAAATGCCCTTTGACATATACATGTTCTCTCTGTGTCTGTGTGGGTGGATTGTGTCCATAGGGGTGTGTGAGTGAATGCAACCCTGTGATAGTCTGCAACCCCAGACAATGAATGAATGAATGAATGATTTGAAACAGGTGGTGTCAGCAACTGACTGTAATCATGACTCCAAAGATAGTATCCTTTACAAGTGAAATTGTTCAGGAATTACCACATTCTATGGTGCAATATGTGTTGTGGTGAAATGTGTTACTGAAAAAGGAAATAACCAAAAAATAATAAAACCTAGAAGTATCTGCTGTTACCAGAGCAATGAACTTGCCACCCCAGAGCCCAAACATCAACAAATGTAAGATTTATTTGAAAATAAGGTGCCAAAAAATGCAACCATATCGTAAGACTGAACTTTGGAGATGTTGTAGAATTTTCCTAGATGTCCTACTTTTATACTCTCGCACAAAATGAGTGAGTTCAAAATGATAAAACAATTAAAGCATTACTCTACTGAGACTTCACAATTACGAAAGAATTAAGACATTTTGTATTTTATTCTCAGTGAGTGTATTCAATTTACCGACTATAATCAGTGCTGCGCTCCGGATATCAGTGCTCCCTGAGACAATGGGACCTCCAAACTGAACAGCAGCACCAGCACCACGCTTAGCATCGAAGTCATGTATTCAGTTTGTCATCAGCCGTCTGTGAATTAGCCTCCCAGCTGGCCTGTTTAAAGCCATGACGTTCATAATTCATCAAAATTAGCATCAGTTAAAATCCCGCTGTTTCCCAAGCGCCTGCAATTTCCTCCACATGCAGGAGTTTGATATCATTCCATCATTATGCCCTCCTCTCCAGAACTGACATGAATGTTATGGGATAAAACGGGAGTGTGTAGAATCAGGGACTATATTTTGATCAGAAGCCAGTAAGAGTGTGACGGTTCTATGGCGTGTAGCTCACCAGGCCCAAATGATTAACGATTGCACCGTCTCATTTATTAGCATGGCTGTTTACTCTCCAGGCCGAGCGTGAACGTCTCTCATATTTACTTCTCGAAGATCGTCAGAGGCATGACGAGGCTGACATTTTCACTGGGCAAATACATACTCCAAATTGAAGATGTTGAAATATCATATCCTTAATGATTAATTACTTCAGCGACTATGAGGGATATTCAAGTGTAAAATGTGAGAAGAGCTTGAGTAAACAATCTGAAGACTATTGCAATTAATGAAGCAACCAGTTCATAATTGATGAAGGAAAGCCTGGATTTAGAGATCTTGCGATATGTGTTGATGAATTAGCTGATTTAATAAAGACAGAGACATCATTTAAAAGGATGAACAGGAGTTAATTATTTTAAGTTGATTACACTGAAATTATATTGTAGCGCTGAATAAAAGTGAAAGACGATATCACAGAGTTTGCCATCTATAAGCAGACTTTATTAAACACTTGCGCTTTTGCATAAGCCAGAGATAAGCTACTTTAAAATGGGTAAAAAAAAAACTAAAATGCTTGGGGAAAACCCTATTTCCCTAAGAGTTTTGTAAATGAAGTGGACTGAAAGCAGAGATGTACAAGCATATACAGGGTTGCCTAGCTAGGTTCCAACAACTGTATACTTGTGCTCTAAGGCACTTTGCCTACTGTTCACTTTGGCCAAGACCTGAAGCAAACCTGAAGCCATAAAAGCCAAAATGTTTCCCAGAAACAGCATTAGATATCAGCTTTCAGATCGCAGGGCAGTGTAGCTTGGCCTCTCTAAAAGCACTTGAAGCAAACAACCACACCTGAGACAGAACCTGAAGTAGAATATCCTAGCTTGTTACAGCTTGATCTCAATTTATAGGCCATTTTCAGAATTCACCCAAAGTGTGCAAAATATAATTTGCCCTTCCTGGATGTGCACATGAATTGCTGATGGCTAATCCTGCCTAAACCCTGTCCCTTAGCACAATCCTAACTATAATTCTAAACCTAACTCTACTCATAAAACTAAGCTTATAGGAGGCATCTGAAACTTCTGTGACATGATTTTGTCAAAATACCATAAGGATAAAAAAAAATAGTACTGTGAGGAGCATGGAGCAGAAGCTCTGTGTTTTAGCCATTTGCACTCTGTTCTTTTTTATTCATGTTTCACAGTTGGTGGGTTGTTAGGCTACAGATTCTTAAAATAGTTTGCACCTGTATGTATTGTGTAGTGTTTATTTCAGTTTTCAAAACAAATACAGAAAAAATCTAAAAAGAAAACAATGATAATGATAACAAATATTATATTAATAAACATGACAGTCAAAACAAAACAAATGCAAATTAGCATTAGCTTATAGTGCCTACCCTTTATATTTAGCTAATTAACAGTCCTTTTACTTCTGTATTTAGACTTTACAAAACAATACAAAAAGAAAATCAGCATTCCACAATTAAAAAAAAAAAACATAATAATGACCATTTTTTGGTTTTATAAATGCTTATCATCTTATTTTTATTCATTTCCTATCACTGAACTTTGTGGCACACCACAAGTGACCTTCAATAGAATTGATGTTATGTTATTTATTGGTATGTTTTCTTTTATATTCGTCCCCTCGAAAGGTCCAAAATGATTCTTTTGCTCTTTTCACAAAGCTTTGAGTGTTGTTGATTTGAATGAACTATAATCTCTGTAGTGGTTTTGAATGCATAAAGCTAGTCAGATGCTGGCTCTTCTCATATTAGTGTTTGTATGAGTGGAATGGTTGGCCTTGGCTGTTACCTCTGGGTTTCATTTCAGAAAAAAAAAGGATTGTGTATATACATGTGCAAGCTCTTATAACATGTTTAAGAGCTGTATTGTGTTTTACTGGGTATAGAAGTTGATTTGATGTATTGTGTCTAAGGAGAATGTATTATGGAGATGTATTATCTCATACTGTATCTCGTGCAACACTGAGCCATAGGCAGTGGATACAGAAAATGAATTTCCTTTGTTTTATTTGTTTAAAAATGCTTAATGAAGCCAACTTGCACTTGCATCCTACATCTCTGTGTGCATCTTTTACACCTCTGATAATCACTGTGCACACTGAGCTCTGTTTGGCAAAGAGTGTTCAAAATTCTTCTCTCTTTAAATATAGCTAATATCTATGGTCAGCTGAACCTTTAAATCTTCTCTTATTCTTCCAAAGCTACAATGAGAACTGAAAAGGTTTTCACTGTTATCCCAGCTTGGTTTTTCTCCAATTTATTTCTGCTATCTTTAATTTTAATCTTCAGCCTCTTTTTCCTTGCACTAGTGTTGACGTGTCCAAGATATCTTTGTGATGTTAAAGGTCTGACAGAGTGAGACATGCCTTTAAAAACACAAAAAATCCCAATGTCAGTGTGTTACTCATGATGATAAGCATGGCTGAGAACTGTGGGGGTTTTGATGATCCCACTGGAGACATCCTTGAGGCAAGTGTTCTCAATATTTGATTTCATCAGAATTTGTTTGGATGTTCTTATGTGTTGTGGAGGCACCAGTGGAAAATAGAGCAGACAGGGAATAACAATCGATCTTGAATTTCACCTCAAGTCAAACACTGCTGCCAATGCACTATGAAGTTTTCCCCTGTATGTGATGCCTATGGTGGTCCTTAACGTTGAAGGACAGGGTGAAAGAAGCCTAACAAAGTATGCAGAACAACAGATGGACTACCATATGTGAGTGTAGAAATTTAAAGTGCTCTTGTATAGTCAGTGAAGCTGGTTAAATGGGCAAAGAGTGCAGAAACTAGAAGGTCATTTTAATATTTTGACTGATCTGTGTAGTAAGGCATCATGAAAAAGTATTTTCTCCACATTTTTTGAGTAGTTTCAAGTTATTTCTGCTCCAGTCCATCCATGCTGAGCTCCTTTAGTGCAGACAGCAGGGGGTGCAACAACACACAAACCCCCTCCGACTGTGTCTTGTATGATGGGCCAGTGGGGAGTATCCACCAGTTATACATACTATATTCATTTATCTTTCTTATGCAATGTCATTAACATTGAGGAGCTCCTTGTGGGTTTAAAGGTGGACAGTCAACAGGAGGTTTTTCGCTGTTGTTTTTACCAGTAGCAAGCAAATCAGTAACAGAGAGAGAGAGAGAGCAAGAGATAGAGAGAGATGGAAGGATAGGAAGAGATATATAGATAGACAGATAAGTTAGCAGACATCTGTAAACCCAACGTTTGAACTAAAGTATTTACACTACATATTCGACATTGCCAGAATTTTACTGCATTTATCCAAATAAACATTAGCGAGGTCAGTAACTAATGTTGGATGATTTGTTCTGGATGAACAATTAGTTCATCCCAATCCTTTTGCAGAAGATCCATCCCGCCTGAGAACAAAGTTTCACTCCACCACCGATCCTGGGAGTGTTATAGCCCTCTCACTGACTCTTGTAATGCACATTGTGAACAAAGACAGATGTGACACAGTTGCTCCAGGAGTTTTATACAGAAACTTTCAATATAAAGGTTCTATAAACTTTAGAAAGATACTTCATATTTGCATGTGTTGGTTAAATGTTCATTAAAGGGAACATATTATGAAAAATATAATTTGTTCAGAACATGTGCATATTAATTTGAGGATCTGGAGCTCCTACCACCCACAAACTGAAGCAGGACCGCCCAGTCAGTGTTTTGTGCTCTGCTTAAGTTTGAAAACATGATTTTGGGATAAAAAGGCATTCTCACACTGTGCTGAATATTAGGTTATTTGCAGACACTTAAGAAATGTTCTGCTTCCTCATCTGAGTCTCTTCAATCACAGCACTGGACCCATGTTCAAGTCAAGAGTCAAGAGAGTTTTATTGTCAATTCTGCATATGTACAGGACATACAAAGGATTGAAATTACGTTACTCTTCTCTCCAAGATGCAGTAACATTTAACAAAAAATAGACTAAATTCAACTAAACTAAGTATATAAATATATGAAAGTGAACAAACAGAAGACAAGTGCAGGACATACGATACAAACACTGACTGAAGACAATCATTTGGAGGTAGGATACTGGATGTACAAGGCAGTGTAAACAATAGTGCAAGATAATCATAATAGAAGGAGGTAAGATATTGGATGTAGATGTCACGCCCTCGTCTCGTCATGTCTGTTTTCCCCGGCCATGTGCTCTTTTAGCACATGGCTATGTTTGTTGTTGTTCTAGTCCCACCTTTGTTCCGCCTCCTCGTCTGTGTCATTTGTTACCCTGCCCCCTTGTTATCTGTCTCAGGTGCATCTCGTCTGTGTTTTGTATTTAAGTCCCCTTCCTGCACTTCCTGTTTGTTGGTCATTTGTTCTTTGCATTGTGTCAAGTCGGTTGTGTTATCCAGTCTGTCTGTCTCCGCTGTTTCTAGTTAATTGTTTTTCATGTCCTTGTTTTGTTTCCGTTGTTTTCATTTGTTTTTCAGTCATTGTGTTTCCTTTCTGTTGAAGTCTGTTTTGTAGTATTCTGTTTTGTTTAATTAAAAGTTTACTTTGTTTTAGCAAGTGCGTCCGCCCTAGTCAGTCCACTCCTCATTCCTGACAGTAGTAGTATGTTTATGTGAGAGCACAAACATGAGGTTAAATGGAGTAAAACCCACAATGAGTGCAGAGAAATTAGAGCACTGGAGAAAAAAGAATGAAGAAGAAAGAAACAAAGCAAAAACAGCTAAAATCTAGAGTGCCTGCTCCGCACTACTTATTCCCAGGCTCTCATGCTGAACTGAGCTGTGGCTCATTCTCATTTAAAGAGAACATCTACGATTGTCAGGAAATGCAGTTCTAAGTGCTGCGTTTTTTAAGGTGGAACAGTGTGTTTGAAAGGGGATAACAACAGTTGTTTTTACATGGATGAAATTTAACTTGTCTCTACATTTTTATTTACTGTTTGAATTACCACAGAAACTCATTTGTACTTTGAGTTGTTTAGTTTTTTAGCACTTTCCGCGATGCAGTTAGCTGTGTTTGGAGACATTTCCACCTTAATTGATCAGAAACAGCAAATGTAAGTCAATATTACCCACCTTTGAAGCAGGAATAGAGCAATGTCCTCATTTTGGTTTGTGCCTTTCGATGTTTGGAGTCCTCTCTGTTGTTTAAAAAATTCCAGATGCCTCTGCTACGAGCAGAGAAGGAGTAAGAGAGAATTACTAGCATACCAGACCGAGGCAGTTGGTTTTTCTACTCATTTACAGACACCAGGGGTTCATAAACATATTAGATCACTTTTGAGCACGCAAAAAGACGGAGAGCTATATAACAATCAACAATAGAGCTTTTATAACAATCATGAATTACACCTTTAAACAAACAGGAGCTTAAACCACTCGTTCTAAACAGGGCATCTTAGACAGGGTGAGAACGCTGCTGTGGCATTTGATCCTTGTGGTATTTTGACCAAAGCATGTCACAGATTTTTCATTAAGAACAGGGGTAAGGGGTAGAATATGTCCCCTTTAAATAACTATCCATTTAAATGTTTTTTTAGGTAACTACTTTGGATTTTTTTTCAATGGCATTATATCAGAGAAAGAGCTGTGATAAATATATACTGATAGATTACTGACTGATTACTTGAAGTCATTAATGATATGCATGCAGACATTCAGAACAGTCCATTTTTGCTGGTGCTATTGCTCTGAACGAGAATATTACAGAGCATGGAATCACAGACTGGGTTTTAGCCTTGAGTCTATATTTATTTGGAATTGTGCTGGATCCCCTGGAGAGTCTCCTGCTGCTGCAGATGGTCAGTTAGCCTTTGGTTGGATAAGGCAAATTCTAAAATGCAGCATATCACCAACACTAATTATAGCTGTGATATTTGGGAATGCACAGTTTTCATATTTAGGTCACAGGCAACAATAATGGTTTGCTAAAGTCCCTGGTGAACACCCTTAGGCTAAACCAACAGGAATTATTTTAAACAGCATTATGATGCATGGGGAAGATCACTCTGTGATGTGTGGAGAAGGAGTTGGAATCCAGTTCCTGGGTGAGTTAACGGCTGTGGTTTGGCCAGAATAATTGTTGTTCTTATCATCCGGGGTCAGAGCGATCCTGATAACTCATGGTTAAATCATAAGGGATGCATAAGCAGTGCATGGCCACAGTTTGTCTGGAGGACAAAGTGTTGGGAGAAATCTCCTCAGCGCAGCTCATTATTACAAACCCAGCGCTCTGGACGGGCATCTTAATGAGCAACATTTGAATGAGAGAATGGAAGAAAAGGGATTTAGCACACATGTTTAGTATTCAAATTATTCGGAGAATGTGCGTGTTTGTTTTATTATTTTAATGATTACAGGGTTCTGAGTGTGAAGAAGTTTTACTCACTTTAAAGGGGCCAAGTTTGCACGCTGTTTAAAAAGTAATCTTCTCCAAATGTTATTTTCCTGAGAAAGAGAACAGTACAATGTCTTAAACCCAAAGTAAATTACAATGATCATTAATATAGTATAGCATACTGGGTAACACATTTAGGATTCAACAGACAGGGGTCTGATTCCTAGCTTGGGCAGGAACACCACACTATACAAATAAGTGTCCTTGAGGTTCAGTGGAAATCTCATTGAAGGCTCATACTCAGATCTAATACCAAGATTTATCTGCAGCTTGACTAAATGCGGGACTTTAAAAAGGTTTAAGAACTTTCTCAATGTGACTTTGAGTCGCTTACAAATAGACTTGAGGCTGTTAGTAGACTGATTATTTTAAGTTAAAACAGTACCTAGTGTTGCTTTAAATACACAGTCATTTCTACCATCAAAATGTAGGATTTTGTATTCCCTGAATGAACCAGTTTTTGCTTCACAGGAAGATGGGGAGGGGGTGATGTTCCCCTACATGGGGATGACCTAATTTAAATAATATTTGATATAGATACTCTGATGCATCCAGGCCACGAGTTGTCAAAACAATGTGTTTCATGTGTAAGCATAAGAAGAACAGTGTATGTATTCACAAGTGTAATATAAAAGAGCTACATTATGTCCTAATACACATAAGAGTTTGATGTACAGTTATGTGGCAATCTAATACTGTAGGCTTTGGGAAGGTGTAGTTGTCCTGTTTGATCTCTGAATGATTTCTGTTAGCCTATTTGTGATTTTGTGATTTCTCTGCTTGAGATTGGCAGTACTAAGTGGACTTAGAGACTGATAATTCCTTTAACAGTGATTCTGTTCAAATTCACTGGGAGAAACTTCTTTAGACTACATTTTAAATAAATGTAGCATAGAAATTCATCCAGGCCACTAGATGTCAGTATGAACAAGAATCACTAAAGATGAATGGGTGACTGCTCTTTAAAATATGCTGAGCCATCAACGAGCATCTTTTGGGCAATGCAGTTTTCTTCTGGGAAGATCTCCAGATTTGCAGTGGGATATTAGAGGGTCTGGTAGTTTCTAGCTCTTTGGGCTCTGTATCAGAATGGAAATCCCAGCTCGCCAGTGTGTTGTGGATTGAGATGGAGGACATATATCAGATCCATTTGTTAATAGCCCTCATTCACTCCAGCCTCGTTCCACTTTAGCTCCTGATAAGAGTCTGCTTTTCTTTCTTTTCATTCATCCTAATGGGAGAGCCTCTCCTGGGGCTGTGTCTGTCAGAAAACTCTTGCTCCCTTTAAAGTCCTCACTCAGCTCCTGTCCTGTTAACAGAGAAAATGGCTCGCCAGAGACGGAGCAGAGTTAAGGGCTGTGTTTGAAGTGACAGGTTATTAAAAGACAGGCTGGCTATTAATTACCTCTTCACCTTCGCCTTGGAGTTGGGAAAGAGCTGCTCCTTTATGTCCTCTGTGTTTGAACTCTTGCAGATAAAACTAGGCCATCTAACACAGTGTCTCCATTGGCTGAGTTTAGCATTTGGCTTGAAGGCTTTAAATAGCCAGAACCAGCCTTTACTTTTAGGAGTGACCATCCAGTCGCCCAACAAATTCAGTACAGGATTAATGACCTGTTACTGAGACTCGCTCTGTCCTGAGCTGTGTCTGAAATCGTGCCCTAGTCACTATATAGTGCACTATATTGGGGTTCCACCATTTTGTAGTAGTGTCTGAAAACATAGTGGACAATTTTCAGTGCACTTAAACAATCCCACGATGCACTGCAAAATGTAGTGTACAACCCACATACAGAAGCAGATATCAGATTACCCATAACCCATTGCACTGTTTGGTGAAAACCTGCATGAGGTAGTGTTCAAAATCATTCACTAGCCTCCTGAATTCAGTTCCCTATAATAGTGCACTGTATAGTGAATAATACTGGGAATAGTGAATAGGGAGCCATTTCGGACACAGGGCTGGATCTACAGATTCATTGAGGCTAGTGTCCTACTAAATATTCACAAGAATTACATGTACTAAATCTGCATTTTAAGGGTGCTGATAATCTCTTTGTTGTCTCTGTGTTGTCTTTGCAGTGACATTATATTTTTGACATAGGCACCATATTGGGCACAGATTGTCTGGTTTCAGAGCATAACACTAATTAAAACAGATGGATACATTTTTCTCCTACATAGCTCTGCTCCACACACTAAAGAGGTGTCTTACAACACTCAGAAGCACCCACCACCTCTTTGCATAAGGGGGATACAGGGTTGTACGATGAGGATAAAAAAATGTGTTAGCCACTTTCATAGGATCATAGGATATTTCATTATCCTTTTGTCGTCCCTGTGCTCTAAGAACACTGTGAACAGATTCTTGGCAGATAATGTTTTATTGCTACTGTCTGCCTAAATCACTTCTCTGATTTGGCGTAAAGTTTAATAAAGCAGTTGTTTGAAAATGTAAGTTTTTCCATGCCGCAGTGAAGCCAAAGCAGAATCGCAAGTCCCTCTACACCCTCCATAAGGCACAGTGTCTGTCATAAAATAATTGTTTCTCATTGTATGTTGAAAATAACTTTAGTCTGCTACAAGTTTCACGTCTCACTGTTTAATTAGCTTCTGATTTCTGTCTGAGTGCAGTATTATTAGTTTTATTATCTATGATGTGTAGTATGTAGGGAGCATGGTTCTATTTGAGACACAACCCCAGCTCTTCCTTACTGACAGACACAGGCAACCAGAGCTCTGTTTACAAATGTGACATAAATACTTAAATAAATATATTTTAACATCTAAATGAAAATAACTGTTTTTTGAGCTGTTGGTCTGAGTAATGAGTAGAAAGCCAATATGGCGCTACAGTGATGTCAGCTGTAACCCACTGATATTGTCCCAAAATCCCATGATCTTTATAGAAAAACATGAAATGGGAAACTCTGGAGGGCTGCATATAAGCTTAAGGTCACCATGACCACTAACCAGAAAGCCAGCAGAGTAAAATAATGAATTCCTATCTGAAGACATGTATAACCAATAGATGTTTACTACTAAAGAGCATTTATAAAAGACTGTGAACAAGCCATTTCAGGGTACTACACTTTCATTCTGTTGCTGAAGTTGATGCTTATGTTCACTCGATCCCTCCACAGGCTCGTCTAACAAAACTCCACTTGAACTACAATAATACTGTAATAGAATAGCCCATGCATTACCTTGGATAGTTCACTGAAGGGAAGCAGTGAGGGCAAGTCAAGAATGCCTTGTTAAAAATTGTGCTGAAACAGGTGGCAAGAGAACCTAATGGGCCTCGTTGTTTCTGAGTTCAATAGGTCATCGTTTCCTTCCACTCAATCAGCATGATGCAAGTCAGTGCAGGCCTGTCCTAGGTGACATTACAAAATGGACATTTAGTGTTCTCCTTCAAGCATGATGGGCAGTTGGAAGAAGAAAAAGAAAAAGAAAAAAAGCTCATTTTTAATTTAAAAATGTTTCTTAAAAAGCAGTCTACTACTATGATTTTAGTTTTTTTAGGGTAGTGGTTCTGCACCAGTATCACTCTAAAGACCCTTTATTTCCACTCATATTAAAATGTATGTTGATTTTAAAGGTATGCCACAGAGTAAGTAAGTTTCCATTTTATATTCAATTTTTATTCATGCAGCAATGTAGTTTAACAGTGTTTGAAAGCTCATGAAAATGCAGCGTGTTTCAGGAAACTTGTATATTCTGTAGTAATCTAGATGCATGAGTTTTATTCCTGAAGAGACAGGTAAAAGATTTCATTACAAATATCCTCCTTGTAAACTCCTCCAATCCTTACAGGGCTTTAGAGGCTGAATATGATGGAAGACATTGTCTATTTTTGTTATAAGTGATGTAAACATTTCACTAACTCTGATTGGTTCTTTAGCAGACCTGACATCAAGTAAGCCAAACTTAGTCCCACCCACAAAAATCCAACAGCAGGAAGCTGCAGAAAAAAAATAAATCACCCAAAGACAATGACATGCTCTCTGCACAATTTCAGATAACATTTGGCACAAACCATATACATCACAATAAAAAAATGTATGAAAATTGGTGGATTTTAAAGAAATCTATTAAATCCATCCATTTAATATCCCGAAAGCTGGGCAAACTCTTATTTTAAAGATTTAAAATCTACAGTCAATGTTTACTTTGATGTAGATTTAGGTTACAGCTCTGTTGAATAAACAGCATATTAAAAAATATCTAAAATGCTGCTAACTGCCTCTTTTTAAACGGTACAAACACAGTACGGTCAGGATTAAGCCTGGTCAGTCCTCAGCCAAAGCATTTCTAAACTAAATTTAATTCCGCATCTCTTCGGATTGACACGTCTCCATCTCACATTACTGAGCAAATTGTAATATATTTTGTGGAAAAGTGCATAACAATCTGCGCTCATCTCATTTGTACAAACACAGCCACTGTCATACTAAATGAATTCTGCAATAATGCAGAGCAATTTGTGCACTGATCCAATAAAGAATATTAAAGAGAGTCAAAATATGCTCCAAAACTCTCCTCACATTAATGTGTTTATTCATCAATTATTCAGTTGTTCTCTCTGTAGATCTCGAAGCGGCATTGAAATGAGGTTGTATGGCTTCATTCATTACATGCCCAATACACACAACGACATTTGCAAACACATTTAAAGATTCAATGTGTTTTCAGAAGGCGTTCACTGTAATTTACTTGTGTGTCACGGACAAACAAATGAAATGTGCTCAATGCATATATGCACAGTTATCCATATAATGGATTTAATAGAAGTAAATCAGTGATGAAATCTTTGCTCTGCTTCTGATTCGGTGACACAGTTTATTTCCCATTCTTTCTGAATTTAATATTCTCCCCCTCTCTCTCCATCCAACAAACAGTAATTCCACCGGTGGTAGGCATCATATGTAGGAGGCGCACGTATAAGACCATGAAGACAATGGTTCATTAAAAATGCAGTCATGTGGCTCTGCCTGATGTTTTATTGTTATAAAAATATGGAGCGTCCAATAGAACAATCAGAAGACCAGGGACCTTCACAAGTAACCTTTTCAAAGCTCGATTTATTTCACACAACCAAAAGCCTCCTGAACTTGAAGAAAGTAGGTGTCACTAACTTGAACTCTTATAATGATAACATAGTTAAACTTTCTCACATAGCCCCACACAGGCGCACTCTCAGAGTAAATTGAAAAGCCGTTGTAGTGGAATCCTATTAAATTAGGGCAAATAATTGGATGCCATCCTTCAGGGACAGAATGGCAGTGCTTAGCAGTGAGGAAATTGCACGGGGACGGACATTATTAAAGTTATCTCTCTCGCCGAACTTTTTTTTTATTCGCTCCTCAGCTGTGAGATTGCCAGACTTCCCCCTAATTGAGCTCACACAAACAGAGATGACACATGCAACTGCAGTCTGTGGTCATTTAATTGCCAGACAGATGAGATGGACACACATTCACCACCATAACAACCCCTACAGAGAGACATTTACTGCCCAGTCAGCCTTCACTCACACAGACAGACACCCGAGTCAACCATGCTTGAACACTGAATAGTGATATGCTTTAAGGCCAGCCAATTTGTGGAGCTTCTAAATCCAAGAGTATCAATAGGGGGTTTGTCTTCTCTCTGCAGCAGGCACAGCCTCTACTCTTTTGAGTAAGACTTACACCAGTTATTGGGAACTTTCTGCAAGGATTAGTCGGTATTCAAAAACGAGAGCATTAGGGAGGTCACATATTGATATTGGATAATTAGTTTTGGATCACAAATACAACTTTACCTCATCCCAAAGCTACTGCTATAGTGCTCCATTACAACGGAAACTGCAGTTTCATTGCTCTACCACTCAACAGCCCAGTGTCGGATGACTTTGTACCTCTCTAGCCCATGCTTAGCAGAGAGCATGGTGCCCGTGGGCTCATGTCCAGCTGCTCCAGAAAATTCCCAGAAATGAATGAAAATTACAGATACGCATATAGTCATTGTCCAAGGAAAAATACATATCTTCATTTTCATGCTACGCTTTCCTCCCACGGTCCCAAAACACATGTTGGTAGGTGATTGGCGACTCAAAAAAATGTTCATAGGTGTGAGTGTGTGTCGCCCTGCCAAGGACTGGTGCCCCCTCCAGGATGTGTTCCCACCTTGTGTCCAGTGATTCCGGGTAGGCTCTGGACCCACCACGACCCAGAATTGGACAAGCGGATAGACACTATGAATGAATGAATGAATGAATGAATATTTAATTTGAACACTTAATTTGAGCAGCTGTCTCTTATATTGTGTGAGAATTTCATGATGAATGGACCAAAACAGAAAAGCTCCAAAATCTTTTTCGTCGCCTTCCATTGATTGTTAAGAAAGTTTTTTTTTTCTTTTCCTTTAAAGCTACTATTTTGGAGAATAGATGTTGTCATTGAAAAGTGAAAATATGTTAATTGTTTTTAAATGTATTGAAAATTGCAGCATATTGCAGCATACTTGAAATGGTTTTTACATTACGGAGAATCTGAGGAAAACAGAGCACCTGGAGGAAACCCACACAGACCCAGGGAGAACACACCAAACTTCCTAAACACCTTGATATGGGATTGAACCCAGCACCCCAGGACCCAAGCAATACAGATAGGAAAACCAACGAGGTCCAGTCTACAGATTTATTATTATGCATTGCATCATGTGTAGCTCTATGTTTCTCTCTTCCTCACTGGACTAATATAAATCCCTGAGCTGAGACAGAGAGAGATCATGCTCCATCTGGGATGGAACCTAAACCTAAACTCCACACCTAAGCAGCAGCACCTCTGTGGGTCATAACAGCAGAAGAGAGAGAATCTCAAAGCTTCTTACTCACTGGTGTTCTCAGAGACCTGGTGTTACAGTGAGATCGATACTGAAGATAGTAGCAGCAGATGAATAGCAGACATCACTGAACTCTGTGAGTGGCTGGAAAAAGAAAAGAGAGAATATTTTAGTATGGAAGGGATTCTGAATGCACCACTTTCTGTGAGTGAAAAATACAGCCTGAGCTGCTACACCAGATTTATCATTTCCGTTAGCTAGGTAAGGTAAAGCTGTAAAGTAGAGCTCAGATACACTCTGTGTTCTGTTTGGCATTTCTTTGGCCTGGCAGCTGCTGATCCTCCTGATGGTTCAGTGTATTACGTATGAAGCAGGAGAACATTGCAGGAGAACAGAGTTGGACATTTTCTGCACCTCATGAAATACAACAAATCTATAACCACAACAAAACTAATACGCCATGAACATCATGAGAAAAGAATCTAGCCAACCACTGATTATTGATCTTCACCTGAAATCATTTCTACTGCAAGATGCGTTGTCTTGCCTTGGTAAAGCAACCTGGACAAAGCAGAGTTTACTTCCCTTTTGAACATTCCCTGCCAAATACCTACCAAGGAGTGGCACACAACAAATCAATATGTATTCTGTATAAAAAAAGACTACACAAAATTCACCAGTGTTCAATAAATTCAGAATTTGCCAGCAGTTACTGCAACTGAACTTTAGAATGTACCAGACAGTTTTGGGCCGGGCCAATAGTTGGATAGGAGGCCTTCAAAGAATGCTTGGATCACCGCTGGAAGTGGTGATGGTGAAGCCAACAGGGGGCACTGGCACTCTGGTCTGTGTCGAGTCCAGTGCCTGACTGACAGGGGCAATATACTGAATAAATGCATAAAACCAAGGTCATGATTCTCTGAGGTCATCAAAGTTACCAGGGCATTGCCTCAAATAAAGTTCGGGTGTTAACTTTGTGTCCAGTTAAATCTGCCACTGTGGCTGTTTCTGGTATCTATAATCATCTCCATCCCTAATATTCCAAAGAATGTAAAGCATTTTAGTGGTATAGAAAATTTCTCTGTAAGTCTGTCATTCATTCGTTCATGAATTGCTTCACTAATAACAAACCCCAAGAAACTATACTACGCTACAAAGTGCATTACTTCAGATTTCTGATGTTATATCTTAAAGGAATGCTATGTGGTATTTCTACCATAAAATTACAGCTTCTAAATGATTGTAATGTTCAACTGAGCTGTAATGGGGAGAATACATACTCTGCTGTGGCTAGGCTGGATCCTCTTTTGGTTTACTGCACAAAGCATCTTCTGAATCGCAGGGTGGAAGATTCTCATAAGAAATGGGTAACACTTAACGGCACAAAGCTTACAGGTGGATAGTTGCCTAGCTACAAGAAGGATCTTGTGCTAGTTAGTGATAGTTTTGTTGACGAAAGTGCTATAATCAGTTTTTGAGAGTTACTGAGCAGTGAGCCAGGGTTTGCACCGCTAACTTTAGCCGGATGAGATCACCTTTTTGCATTAGACATCGATTCTAGTAATAAGTGCTCTTCGTTGGTTGCTATGTGGATTAAATGACTGAAGGTACATATTGTGTCGGTGGAACCCAAGCTTTGTTTACAACAGTGTTCTAATCCGGTTTTAAAAGTTACTGATGAATGAGGGCGAGTGCTAGCACCTGCTTACTTTAGCTCAGCGTTTAGCATTGGACATTGATTTCAGTAAAAAGTACTTTACTGTTGGTTGCTGTGGTTATAGCGGCTAGTGTACCACTAAAGTTACAATTTATGGTTATAATAACATGGTCCAGTGTGTATTGTGAGCGTTATATGGGTTTTATCATGTAGTCAACATTCTTTTATTCAATTACACACATCCCCCTGGCTCAAAATCAGCTGGAGCCACAGAGCCATTCGCTACTTTTTTAAACATCACTCGATGAGTGAGTGAGTGAGTAAAAGAGAGAGTGTGTGTTTGTCTGTGAGAGAGAGACAGGGAGAGTATGTGCGCGTCATGTTTAAGTGAGTGAGCTGGTTGTATTTAAGTGAGTGAGCGAGTGAGGGAGAGTGAGATGTATGTGAGACTTGATTTCACGACAGTACTGTAAACGTGAAAGTACGCTCAGCAGAGGTAGGGGGTGCTCAGGAGAGAAAAAAGTTAATTCTTACATTGTATTCCTTTAGGTCACATATTAATGTCAGAATATAGAGCAATGACCAATCAGAATACAGGAACAAACACATTTGTTTTCTAATTATATCATGTGTATCATGCAAAACAGTGCTGAACTGAAGCAGTATTTCATCTGTTACAGTTGATGCTTCTGCCTCACTCTCATTAATGTTGTCTACCATTGTGAAGAATGACAGTGTCACAAAGGAACACAAACATCAGCGGATGTGTCTTAGATGATCAACAGCAAATAGACACTGGCTGAAAATGAAGAGTACGACAACCTCTGATTTATAACGTAACCTAAGGGAGACGAGCCAAGCTTGTTTCTATAGTACATTTCATACACATCCATCCAATAACCTTTACATAACTACAGGTAAAAGGATGATTAGATGCAAAGAAGCATGGTGCTTTTATAATTATATTTCCTTTACATTTTAGCTTCTCTCTAGGTCTGAACTCATAAACACTGACTAGATATGTCTTTGTATTCCTCCTATGCTGTGTTTGATTCTCTATCTTTCTTCCTAGGTATCAGCACTGGCCCTGTTCTGGAAGTATTTGAGCTCAAGGGTAGACTTTAACCTATTTGTATTAGCTAAAACACAAACCCTGACCAAACACAAAGCACTTTTGTCGCTCTAGATAAGAGCTTGGGCTAAATGCCATAAATGTAAATGAAGAAGGAGAAGAAACACCTTTATTGATCCCCTTAGGGAAATTGGTTCTCTGCATTTGACCCATCCATGGCAGTGAACACACAAGCACACACTAGTGAACATTTCTTCACAACACCTAGGGGCAGTGAAAACACACACAAATGCAAATAAACAGAACAGGAACAATAAAACAGCATTATATTTTAAAGTAATTCTACATTCTTGGCTTTTAATCTCCAAAAAATGATATAAAACCAGTGTAAGAAAAAAAAAATTATGTATAACTAAACGCATGCTTTTTTTGTCAATCTTAACGAAAAAGATGATCACAAATTATTAATAAAAATAAACGGGATAATTAGCACCAAAAGTGCTAAATTGGTCAGTTGGTCACTGGAGTTCCGTTTTGTGTTATTGTACCTCTCCTAACTAGCTGCCAGAGGTCACATATCCCGAATCCTGACCAAGACATTTGTGCATTCAAGGTGACTTCCAAGAGTCAAACAAGTAAAACCACAATAAAGTCATATGGTCAACCCCAGAGTCCTGCTTTTCAAATAACATTTCTCAGGCACAGAAGTCACTTGTACTGATTCCATTGCTAAATTCTTTCATTATCTGTAACCCTTATCAAGTTCAGGGTCGTAGTGGGTCCAGAGCCTACCTGGAATCATTGGGCACAACGCAGGAATACACCCTGTAGGTTACGGACACTTTTGAGTCGCCAATCCACCTACCAACGTGTGTTTTTGGACTGTGGGAGGAAACCGGATCACCCGGAGGAAACCCACGCAGACACGGGGAGAACACACCAAACTCCTCACAGACAGTCACCCGGAGTGGGAATCGAACCCACAACCTCCAGGTCCCTGGAGCTGTGTGACTGCGACACTACCTGCATCGCTATCTTAAATTATGTTCTACATATATTACAGTTAACTTGTACTAGTTAGAAAATAACAAGAAATAGAAATGACAGTGCAGCTTTTACCTCTTTCAGGTGCATCCAGAGGTTATTGGCCTAAACCACAAGTACACAGATTAATAGAAAAAAAATAAATCAGTAAAAAATGTTTAAGGAACAGGCCAGTTAGACTTCTACAGGAGCAAAACGAACACAACCAAACAAAAAAAAAAAAAAAAAAAAAAATGAAAGCCAGGGAATATATGGGTCATGCATTATGGAGAGTGCTGAGCGAGGCAGACAATGGACATAAATTATGTTCTGTTTATGTAAATTATGCCAGCCATACACACACACACACACACACACACACTTTTGCTGTCACTTTTTTTGACATGCCTAATGCTGCTACCTTTCTAAAAGAAAAAGCAGAAATCAAACAACTTTTGCTTCCACTTTACCTCCTTAACATATTTGAACTGCTTTATCAAAAGAGCTTGTGTGGGTGGAATTATTTCCAGCAGAAAGACATTTATGAAAAGCATGTCAGAAAAACAGGAGGCTGATTGAGGGCTAATGGAAATGAAGCAGAGTGTGAGATAGAGAATGAGAAGTTATTCCAAGGTGAGGAATAAAATGGAAATTTTCTCTGCCCTGAAAGTTTTGTCCAGACTTGAACACAGCCCTAGGATTCTGTGTGTTTATATTAAAGCAGATTTTAAATCTGTTTATGACCTGTTCTGGGGTCAGGCTGTATCAGAAAACCAGAGTGGACTGTCTACCCAGACCTGCCACCAGATCAAACAGTTTATAATCAACAACTTCATTCATTTATTCACTTCCTATAACTGCTTCATCCTGTTTAGGACTGTGGTAGGTCCAGAGCCCACCCAAAGTCCTTCGGCACAAGGCATGAACAACAAACTCCTCGCAGTGACCTGAGGAAGGGATTTAAACCACAACCCCAGGACCCTCGACCTGTGTGGCAGCAACACTGCTGCCGTTTTTTAAGTGTCTCAAAGTTACAAAAGCACTGTGTAGGATTAGGGAAAACTAGTTTAGGAAACGAATGTCTGCCAAGGTAATAAACAAAAGAGCAAATAAACACAACTAACTACATTTGAAAATGAAGAAAGAGAAATACAAAAACTACACAAAACATACCCTTCTCACGTCACTAAAAATTACAGGCATCTATTAGCTAACATTGGAGAATTGGACCAGTAGCATGCTCCTCCAAGAGTGTTGAGTTGTTCAGAAACATTGTGTGTGAACAGAAGCCGCGATAGGCTTAACTTGTCTCTGTGGAGGCATACCTTGCCCTTCCTTCATTGGTAGTATTCGGAGGTAGGTAATACTACCTCCAATGGTAGTATGTGGGACTGTAAGACAGTTAGATAATGTGTGGAATTGGCAATGACTATAAACTGTGGAAATCCGAACCACTTCCCGTGCAAAAGTTCAAACTGGTCCTTCAAAATATCAAAGCAAACACTTGTTTGGATGAGGTGAAGAAGATAATGTAAGATGCAAATTGTGTACAAACCTGTTTAAGCCAGCATCATTTAGCTTAGGATGATCAGGTTTAGGTTTTTGAGTGTTCAAATTTGTTTCTCCTCACTGATATATGTCTTGGTTACCGGTTAGGACCTCCTTATGGTAAAAGTATGGGATCAGTAGGATGATGACTCTTCTGCTTTCAACATAAGACCTTAGCCTAATATTCTGACAGTATGAGATATACAGTGGTTTGAAAACCTCTAGGTTTTTCTACCCACATTTTCACAGACCTACCCAAAACTTTATGCCAACAACTAGGGTGTGAGTCTAATGTGACCAACAAATGTCAAGCTCTAGTATAAATCATATATTCAAATTTCCTTGCTTATGGTGCACATTAGTCTGTAAACACAACAACCGCCAATGCATCTAGAATGTGTTTAACATATATATACTAATAATGCTTTCCTACTCCAGTGCTTTCCATTTGAAAGATAGAATCAACATTCAGGATGTGGTGGAACCTTGCAGCTACTCCTAACCCAAATTAAAAAAGACCATTGTATTATTCCCTGAACTACACAAAGTCTCTTTACTCCTGAGCCCTTCCTGCTCTTCATTTCTTGAGGGTAATGTAATTAGTGTAATAAAACAGCCTCAGAAATTACAGATACTTTGCTCGGCTGATAACATGCCTCCTCTCAGAGCAGAAAAGAGGATATAATTTCAGGGGAGTGGAATTGCCTGTGCGGCACTGGGATGTTATTGTGGCCTTGTTTATTTCTTGTGCTCTTTCTCTTTTTTTTGGAAATCATGGAAACGTCAACTAAAGTGAAAATAAGGATATATGATTTCTAACAATTCTTCAGGGGCTTTTGGATGGAAACTGCTCTCATTAAGACACGCAATTATGTACAACAAGAGTGTGGGTCACACACCCAGACAAATAGACTGCAAATTGCTCTCACCATAAAATATTCTGTTCTTTGTTTTTCAATTAAATGTTGAGGGCTTGCTGTAGGTGCAAGCACTGGCACATCACAAATGAGCCTTGATTTGATCACAATGTGGTCCTCCAAAACATCTAAAATTAGCATTCATTTTAAGGCTGACCAAGGCTGTGTTTACATCTCTTGGTGGAAGTGGCACACATCTGATTTGACTCATTGTGATTCAGATCATATTCTGTGGATACACAAACTAGACCTTCATAAATCTGATCTAAGTCATTAACTCAGATGGCTGTAGAAAGAATATACATGGGGGGGCATTTATATGGATACACCTTAATAAAATGGGAATGGTTGGTGATAATAACTTCCTGTTTGTGGCACATTAGTATATGAGAGGGGGGAAACTTTCCAAGATGGGTGGTGACCATGGTCATTTTGAAGTCGGCCATTTTGGATCCAACTTTTGTTTTTTCAATGGGAAGAGGGTCATGTGACACATCAAACTTTTGGGAATTTCACAAGAAAAACAATGGTGTGCTTTTAACGTAACTTTATTCTTTCATGAGTTATTTACAAGTTTCTGACCACTTATAAAATGTGTTAAAAGTGCTGTCCATTGTGTTGGGTTGTCAATGCAACCCTCTTCTCTCACTCTTCACACACTGATAGCAACACCGCAGGAGAAATGCTAGCACAGGATTCCAGTATCCGCAGTTTCAGGTGCTGCACAACTCGTATCTTCACAGCATAGACAATTGCCTTCAGATGACCCCAAAGATAAAGGTCTAAGGGGGTCAGATCAGGAGACCTCGGGGGCCATTCAACTGGCCCACGATGACCAATCCACTTTCCAGGAAACTGTTCATCTATGAATGCTCGGACCTGACACCCATAATGTTGTGGTGCACCATATTGCTGGAAAAACAGCTTCAGTGTATAAAGAGGAAAACACATCATCATGTAGCAATTTCGCATATCCAGTAGCCTTGAGGTTCCCATTGATGAAGAATGGCCCCACAATCTTTGTACCCCATATAACACACCATACCATCAAGATGTGCAGCACCTGAAACTACGGATACTGGAAGCCTGTGCTAGCATTTCTCCTGTGGTGTTGCTATCAGTGTGTAAAGAGTGGGAGAAGAGGGTTGCATTAACAGTCCAACACAATGGCAGCACTTTGGACACATTTTATAAGTGGTCAGAAACTTGTAAATAACTCATGAACGAATAAAGTTACGTTAAGCACACCATTGTTTTTCTTGTGAAATTCCCAAAAGTTTGATATGTCATATGACCCTCTTCCCATTGAAAAAGCAAAAGTTAGATCCAAAATGGCCGACTTCAAAATGGCCACCATGGTCACCACCCATCTTGAAAAGTTTCCCCCCTCCCATATACTAGTTAATATCATTAACCATTCCCATTTTATTAAGGTGCATCCATATAAATGGCCCACCCTGTAGATCTCTGTTACATTAATGAATCTGATTGGAATTCATGTGCCGCAAGCCATTACAGCACATGAACCCCAGAACATGCAAAACTACTGCCACTAAGTAGGTTTAGGCCCAGCCAGTACATAGATGGAGGACTGCCAAGAAAATTTGGGTGGCTGCTGGAAGTGGTGTTAGATCCCACTGCCTGAGTACAGTGATGGAGACACTACTGAACAAATGGTGCCATCATAAAACCTCTGTGATGTCCTGATATCATAAAAGGCCCTCAACACAGTAAATTCACCAGTGTTAAATCAACACTATTAGTGTTACATTAACACTGCTAGTGTAATAATTTAACACTCTCAGTGCTGTAAAAATACCAGGGAGGTTACCCTAATGTCCTATTAAGTGTGCCACTGTGGTTATTCTGTCCTCCTAATCATCCCCATTTTCCATTGCCTCAGTCCTTTATTCTAGCCTCCTCAGTACCTAATAACTGATGCATGGTGAGCATACAGGTGTAGAACAGATATTGTTGTTCATCCAGGTGGATGCTGCACATTTGAGACAGTTTTGGCCATTCCTAATGTTCCAAAGAATGAACAGTGCTCTGATTACTTAGTAAAATGCCATATAAATGTGTGACTATCATCCAGTCATGTGTTTTCCACCAGCATTCAGTGTAACAACATATTCTTCACTTCACTCATGTCCTTGGAGCTTCAGGTCCTTGGAGCTGTGTGACTACGACACTACCTGCTGCATTATTATTTTTATATCAGAGTTGTACCATTAAGACAATAACATGTAAAGTCAAAAGGACTGGGTTTTTTGTTGTTGTTGGTTTTATTTATTTATTTATTTATTCATTTTCATTTTGTAAAGTCACTAGGTGACATAGTTTTGGGAGCTAGATCACGCCCCAATTACCTCTCCACAGCTTCATTTATACCCCTTCACTCTCACTCCATCCCTGTGTTGAACAACATCGCATCCACCACCCCGTCACCCCACCTTTTTTCATTCTGACCATTTAAGCCCTGGGGGGGATGGGCACGGCTTTACGTGCATGCCTCCAAGCCACCTCGAACTCCAGTCCAAATCTTCTGAGTTCGCCCTCCTCTCCGACGCTTCTCTTGGCGTGGTCTATGCTAGTAAAAACACAAAAATGTGAATAGAGATAAACCTTTTCTACTGGAATTACATCTGAAATGTGTACTTGTACATGGGAGATATATGTAAATCCTCCAGTTAATTTACATTTTCAAATCTGCATTTCAAAAAAGCACAGAGTATGCTGCAATGCTTCAGGATCAACAAGGCAGAAGTGTCTGACCTAAAGTCAGTGCCAGTAAACATTGCAGAAGCAATGCATCAGCTGTACTTTGCTTCAGCTCGCTCTAATAATAAACAGCTTGGAGCTTTTCATAACAAATGATCTCTGTGACAAAGGCTTGTTCTGCCTGTTGGTTTGCTTGTTGTTGTGAATGTTGCATGTGGTTCATTCACATGCTTGATGATATTATTTTGGATGTTAGTCCTGTCATTGTCAGGGTACACAATATTGCCAGAAGTATTTGCTTGTCTGCCTTTGTACACATATGAAAGTGGGTGACATCCCATTCTTAATCCATAGGGTTTAACATGATGATGGATCACCCTTTGCAGCTAAAACAGCTTCAGATGTTCTAGGAACACTTTCCATAAAGTTTAGGATTGTTTTTATGGGAAGTTTTGATTTTTACCCCAGAGCCGCATTTGTGAGGCCAGGCACTGATGTTGCACGAGGCCTGGGTCACATTTTCCATTCCAATTCATCCCAAAAGTGTTATATCAGGCTACACCAAATTCACTCATCAATGCCCTTATGGAACTTGCTTTGTGCACAGGTGCACAGTCATTTTGGAAACTGGAAGGGGCCATCCCCACACTATTCCCACAATGTTGGGAGCATGAAATAAGAGGCCGAGCCCAACTCCTGAAAATCAAGTCAACACCATAAACCCCTCTCCACCAACTTTTACACTTGGCACAATTCAGTCAGATAAACACTGTGTTCCTGCACAGGTTGCAGAGGAGGCATCCTATTATGTTGCCATGCTGGAATTTATTAAACATATTCTTTCACAAATGTTTGTAGAAGCAGTCTGCATGCCTAGATGCTTGGTTTTATACACCTGTGACCGTGGAAGTGATTAGAACACATGAATTCCATAATTTAGATAGCTGAGTGAATACATCTGGCAACATAGTATACATTAATTTTAAAAACAGATATGTGTCACATTCCTATGCAGATATAACCATTAAGTTAGAAATACCAGATCTAAGCAACCAATTAGAACTGACCTATGAGGTTTTTAATGTGATAATAACATAACTGTGTTTTCTTCAGGGACAGGGTTATACCCTGAAAACTAGTGACATTTTCAGTTCAAATCTTAAATTTTCCTAAACTAGCATAAAATGTGCCATTTTATCAGCTTTACTAAGCATATAGGTACAATTTGTGGTGTAGTTCAGCAGCACCACTCTGATCCATTCACAGCAATGTAAAACAACACACCACATCAGTGTCACTGCAGCAGTGAGAATGACCCACCACTCAAATCATATCTACTCTGTCATGGTCCGTTGGGAATGACCGAGACCATTTAAGAACAGGATGAAAGGGGGCTAGCAAAGTATGCAGAGCAACATGCGGACTACAGCTTATGGAAAAACTACAAAGAGCACCTGCATGGTCAGTGGAGCTGATAAAATGCACAAAGTGTGTAAAAGCGGAGGTCATTTCAGTGTTTTGGCTGATTGAAATACATAACACGTTTTGTTGTTGTTATTTGTGTCTGACATTGGCATAAACCTTACTAACCGTTCCTTAAGACAGTTTGAAATCTTAATGATCAACATCAGTTAAAGGAGCTTGCTGAAAAACTACAGCACTTATGTGGACTGAAGTTCACACCCCCACCCCCACCCCAAAAAAATATGCAATAACAACATTCAATATTTATGATAAGAATATGCTACATGTTTTGATTAGAATGTACAAACATTTTTTAAATGAAAATGAAGGTGAAAATATTGATTGGATAACTGCAGTGAAAGAGGCCAGTATGATAAACATATTTATGAAGTGCTTCAAAGTCTTTCCACAAAATGTTAGGCCTCTGAGACAGATATATTCGCAGTTAAACTGAATGTATTAGTTTTCTTAAGTTTGAACTTCATTAAATGTATTTTCTAACATCAGAGTGTGGGTCTGGAGCAGTCATTGCCTCCAATAAACAAGCTTTCCTTTGAAGAATTGTAAAAGCATTATTGATTAATAGCATAGATTTAACACAATTTACAGACATATTAATCCAGCTATGCCTACTCCATGTAATTAGAAATTGATTTCATTTATTATTAGTATTATTATTGTTGTTATTATTATTATTCATTCATTCATTCATTATCTATAAGCACTTCCAGTTCAGGGTCACGGTGGGTCCAGAGCCTACCTGGAATCATTGGGCACAAGGCGGGAATACACCCTGGAGGGGGCGCCAGTCCTTCACAGGGCATTATTATTATTATTATTATTATTAAGGATCTCTTTTTTCAGCATCTAGAGGAATCAGACAAGCATATGCACTTCCTCCTTATTTATCTTCAGCAATTCAAATATTTCTTTATACTGCAAATAGGGTGAATACAAAAATTAAGGAAGGGATTTAGTTGTTCTATACTTGGTCATTGTTTGGACCCAGTCTCAATCCTAGTCTTAATTTTCTCCATTATATCAAGCTATAAAACAAGCTGTCATATTAATTTAGTGAGTGGTCTTATCATTGAAGTTGTTTCTACTGTTTCAGCCTAAATGGACATCTGTGTTAAACCTTTGGGATTAAGTCCAAGAACAAGCTGAGCTCAGTAATACAGCTCAAATTGACTTCATCTCTTCAGAAGGTAAAGACCAGTGTAGATAAATGGAAGCACTTAATCTAACCCTTGATGGAAACATTTAACACCATTATAATGTTCATTGCCCCTGGTTAATTGCGCAGCAGAGCAATCAGACTGACAAAGGGTATTTTATGGAATGGAAAGGACCCACAATCAATTAGCAAAAGTACATGCATCAAGGGGGTTTGGGCCAGTGTGGAGTTTCATATTGTATAAAAAAGAGCTCTCACAACCAAATGTCCCATGTGCAGGCATTGGAGTGTAAGTAAAGGAACTGGTAATCTTGGTAAACTACAACCCTGGATCTTACAAAATTATCTTATTTTTATAATCCAATCTCTACACAAAAAGTTAATATACAATAATATAATTACATATTATTATGCCCTTATTACACAAGTGAGCACAGTTCAGGGGTCTTCAAGTCTATGGGTACCTAAATATAAATCCGCCCTTTTTTAAATTTAAGGTAATCTGGCTCCTCAGGGCCCACAGTGCACATGTACAAATTATTTAATCCCAAAATATACAAATTGTAATGTCTGCTGTATTTCCCCATTACTGTATTTCCTTCAATGTGGAATGGCCTGTTCTAAAATGGGTATAGTTTATATCAGTTTACCCAGTTTACCAATTACAAAGCTAACACCCTCTCTTCAATTATTGCACTTTTGCACCAATTTTTGGGCTAAAACCTGTGCTCGTTTCTAGGCTCACACTTAGTAAAACCTGTGTTAATTTCGAAGCTCACTATGAGTAAAATCAGCATCTACTCAGCCTCACACATGAGGTCACACCAATAGTGCTTTTCAACCAAAATAACTCTGGTTCTTGAACTGGATCTGTTCAGGCTTAGAAGAACCTTGGGGCTTTTCAATGAAACAGCCCGCATTTACTCCAGTTTTAGTGCAACCGAGGATGCATCACAGAATACGTCATAAACAGAGGGCAGTAAACATAAGTGAAAAGATTGCCCCTTGCTCCTGTACAAATAGACACACCCACAGATGTCATCACGGTTCGTGCTGAAAAACCTACTATTTTTAGTAGTGTTCTAAAACCTATTTTTGTTGGTGGAAATGCACTGAACAGTTTCCATGTTGTTGGAAAAGTGCTATAAGTAAATCTAGCACTTATTTAGTTGCACCAAGTTTGGCCCAGAGTTCACAGTCATTTCGAGAGTCACAATGAGTGTTGCTGTATAATCCTGATTCTCCCGGTGCATGCTATTATGTTGTGTATCTAAAAATGGGCAGGTAACTTGATTACAGGCATCAAACCTCAATAAACTTGAAAGATCTGTGAAATTACCACTGCAAATCAAAGTAAATAAAGACCAAAAAAATTATGCCTCTTTGTCTCAAGGCTATGTCTGTAGCCATGGCAACATAAACTGAATTTTGCCAATGATAGAACATTGTCGGTGTCTGAATTATTGAGTTTAATACATTTTTAGTGAAGGTCAAGGGACATAAGACCATGGAGAAATGAGTATTCTTAATGACAAATGATGACTTGATTTTTGGAATCCTGGACATGCACTGCAAGGTATATGAAATATTTCTTTGGTTAAAACAAGACACAATTTCTCTGTGTAATCTGAACAACAGGATTCCTGTAAAAATCAACATAAACAAATCGAAATCATCAAAAACATACTATGGCTCTGTGTGTCTCAGGCTTTATGAAGGAGAAGATGTGAACACACATTTTCCTGAACTAACTCATGATTAAGTACATTCAGCTTCAGCCATGTTCTATATGTTCTCAAATGAGAGCTGGGAATTGGGGGAAATTTAAGATCAATTTAGGAAAAGATGTGTGACATTGAACACGGATAAGACAAGACAAGACAAAGTATGAAAGACTCAGGGGTCCATAAGGGACACAAGGTAAATTTACACAGTATAAAATTATTCATAGGCAGAACCCCATGGCGGCCAGGCTTTATGAGATGGGTTTATTACAGAATGACCTGTGCTGGAAATGCAGAATGGAGGCAGACATCTTTTCTACATGCAGCGTGGGATCTCCTTACATTTTTTTTTTTTTTTTTCAAAAAGACATTATCAAACACCTTGAAGAATAGCTGGAGAAAGCGATAGCAGCCTCCCTCTGACTTTCTTTATAAGCAACAGATATATCGTTCCTCCAGAGAAAGCCACAGCAAAGGTTGGCTTTTGCAACTGTATTTATTCGTTTTTTTTTTTTCAAAATCTTTTATAACTAAGAATCTTAAGGTTTTACTGATGACAGATAATGCATCCTTTGAATGTGACAGTTTGTGGACTTCAGCTCAATCCACAATTCCTCTGAAAAGAATGATAGTAATAAATTAATCCCAGTGAGGATCTAGTAGCATTCAGATTAGTGGGTGAGGTACCAAACTGAAAACACATATGTCAGTTTCTAATGCCAGTAATCAAATACAATTCTGAAAACTCAGCTCTGTTCATCATATTTACTTGTGTAGAAGATAATTCCATAACAAAAGTTCCATACAGTCCCAAAAATCAGGTCAGTGTCTTAGATGTTACTATAACCCTAGACCTTCTTTCACTGTGTGCCGATCTATGAATTTTCAATCAGTCCTCACCTCTCTGCCACTCACCTTCAGCTCAAAGGCCCTACACCTCAAGATGATTGGGTTGAATCTTTGAGCTTAAGAGGTACGAAACCCTGACTGTCTGAATGCAATCAGTGCCATGGGTTAAAAGTCATTTAAGAGCATGCACTTAAGAAAATCACTTTAATGGTGGTAGCTTTTGTATAATTTCTTATGTATTAAAATTGTTTCATATTGGTTTAGGTCAAGAGGGTCCAGACGTTTTATGAGCCTTTATTATGAGGATTATGTCTGTGAACAACTAAGAATGTGTGTGTGTTTGTGTGTGTGTGTGTGTCAGTCTTTGTTTGTCTTGAGCTCTTGGCCATCTGGATGTAGTGATAAGATGAAAACAATAGCTTTATTCAATCATGCCCCAATAGCTGCACGTCTGAGAAGCAAATTATCAGGATAAAATTAGAATAAACACACTTTCTCTAACACACACTCACACACACGCACACGCACACAGAGACAAGTAGTGGGTGGTTCATGTTCATCTGAGCTGTGAACATTAATAAATGCTTCATTTATCTCCTAAATGAACATGTTCTTTCTTTTATTATAAAAAAGCTTTTCTCACACTCTGCTGTTTCCACACACACACACACACACACACACACTGTCACAGCTGTCACTGATTCATTACACAGAGCTGAAAAATACACAAGTCACAATCTCCTAATCACAAAACTCAATCGTGTGACTGTATTTAGGCCAAAAGGCTAAAAGCAAATTTCAGTGCTTTCCAAAAAAATAAAATAAATAAACCTGGCGTCTTCATTTGAATGTGCCTTTCTTTTCCCAGCATCTTTACTGACAGAGACTAATGACTTCTTCGTCTGAACTTCTTTTTCTGATTTTTGTTTCTTCTCCATTTTCCTCAATTTGAAATTGTTAGCTTCCATTTACACTGTGCTTCATTTGATGATGAATGGATCCGTAGAACGGTCTGAAATGTGGGCTGCATTTTAGTGACCTACACATGGTCAAAACTTTTGTTCTGTTAATATTCACTCAAATTTAGAAGATTTTTTACAGCATTGCTATTTGGCAAAATGTATTAGACACAGTTCTTAAAAATAGAAAGCGAATGAAATATTTTAATGTGTCATTGTCATATTTTTCATTTTTTACAAAATTACTGAATGCCACCTGCTCTTGTCCTGTTTTACTGTGAAAGAAAGTATGATACAATGACCTTTAGAATATGATCTAAAGATTCACCTACACACCAGACCAGACGAAGGAGTACTGAGAGTAAGGGGGTACATATACGCATGCCCACAGACAAGGAACACCTGAGAAGAATAATGAGGGGCAGGATCCCAAAGGAGGCACAGGTGGGAACAATACTGAGAGGGCATGGCTAAGGCAGGGCAAAGGCGGAGACAAGGGAGGAGATTTGAGCAAAACAAAAACAGAGCCATGTGCTCTTTTAACACATGGCAGGTAAGGGAACTCAGAAGACACTAAGACAGAGCAGGAAAACATGGCAAAGGAGTGACATTTATGCATTTTATGATGTCATGTTTATTTATTTGCTTACTATCTGTGAGTGTATAAACATGTAATATTACAACAACCATTTCTCTAAATTCCAAAACACTGGTTCTCAATCCTGGTCCAAATGGCCATTGCCCTGTATGTGGTAGTATTCTCCTCTCTCCTTCTTCTTATAATTATTATTATAATCACACCTATTATTATTATTATTATTATTATTATTATTATTATTACTATTATTTATTTATTTATTTTTAATTATTATCACAACCACCTCAACTTCAAATGGGGTTATTAATTCACCTCTGAATTAATGTGTGGGTAGTGTGTGTTGTACACTAAGACAAAGGTAATGAACAGAAAGTACTGGTTAATTCAAATGAGTCGTTGTGATTTGAAATAAGAGGAAAAAAATATGCAAAATATTCAGGGTTATTAACTGTTTAAAATCAAAGGAACTGTCGACTCCTTTTCTACTTAATTTCTAAAGCACACACACACACACACACACACACAAACTTTTGAATGTTGAGCATGTCTGTGGGGAAAGTGGATTTTTAAGAATTAGTCACTGGATTAATAGGCCTCCTGGGTGCCCGTCATTATTACACAAACACCCAGCCTTGCCAGCGTGGGTTAAATAAAGTATGAAATTCAGTGATGAATATTAATTGTCTTTACATAAAGGAGAGTTGCTAATCTGTTGGGGCCAGAGGGACTCTTTGGTGCTTAAAGTAAAATAATAAAAAGATTTCGCTATGAGAAAGTCTCAGATTTAAAACACAGAAATAATTTAGGTTGTTCAATCTTGTCTTTACTTATTTGAAGCCTGTGAAAAATGTATTAACATATATTCTAACTTGTTGAAGTTTTACAGTGACTCCTTCAGTAAAGAGGTATAGAACATCCATGGTTTTCTGTATCTGATAATTCACTAAAACCCACTGAGAATTTCCTGAAAGCACAGAGTGATTTTCTTAACCTGAAATTGGTCCCACTTTTTAAAAATAAAAATGAGGTTTGGTTTAGTTTACTCTCAGTGAAAGTGATAAGTGAGTCAACTGAGATTTTAAGTCTTTTGGAAAATTTGACACTTGATATTTCAAAAATGTATTCCTTGGTTACCTACCAAATATTAACAAGAATATAAATGTACAGCTTTATAAACATCAATAATAAACATTGAATAAAGTTCATTCATTCATTCATGCATTCATTGTCTTTCAACCGCTTGTCTAGTTCAGATTCCCTGTGCTGGACACACACATTCACTCACACCAATTTTGAGTCGCCAGTCCACCTACCAATGTGTGTTTTTGCACATTGGGAGGAATCTGAAGCACCTGGATGAGACCCACGCAGACTAGAAGCCACAACCTCCAGGTCCCTGGAGCTGTCCAACTGTGGCACTACCTGCTGCACTTCCATGCCACCCCTGAATAAAGTTCAATAGTAAATAAATAAATAAATAATATTTAAAAATAAAAGTAGACACATGGAAGTCTCCCCACTGGCATTGAGTAACTGACACAGCTTTGTTTTGTTTCTAGTATTTCATCAATCAATTATGCAAATGTACAGATATACGGCAAAATTCACCCATCTGATGTTGTTTTGATTAATTTATTAAATTTTAATTAATAATTGACATTAATGTTCAATAAGTAGTGGATCATTTCTGCTTACTCATGTGCCTTCTGCCAGTCCTTTTTGACAGAACAATATGTTTCACAATCAATTTTCATTCATTATTTTTCATAGAACTGACTGACCTTTCTACTGACCTTTACCATGAAAAGATCAAATTAAGAATTGAGAAATGCGTCCCAGTCAGAGGCCTGAGAATATTACTGTGCCATATTAGAGTGCAAACTCCGACTCAAAAGGACCTTCACACAGACGTCAACCCCGTCATGCCATTTTCAATATGCACTCACTTTCATATCACATTTCAGCGCCTACTGTTTGTGAAAGTATTTACAGAAGAACTCAAGCTATTTCAAACATATCTCTGTGCTCTTTACTTCAATATGTCTGGAAGAATTCAGAGGGCTTCATGTTGCAGTATCCTCTGGACTCAGTAACCCATCACTGCTGTCAGACAAACATCTTGTTTCTCAGAAAGGATAGAAATTACATATAATCACTTTAATACATATTTTTTGCTACATTCTGATTTAAAAATGACTGCTTTTTATTTCAAGCACTTTTTGGACATATTTGCATTAATCATGACACTTTGACAAAATGGCAAAGACAGCTGTATTTGTTTTTGTTTTGTTTTTTTCAGATTTTATATATATATTGAGATATAACAGTGACCAAATATGAGACTTATGCAAACTGTTCCTTTGATGGGAATGTCTTTTTCTTCATTTCTTCCTCTTGCTTTAACCATGAGAGAGTTATTCATAGTTGAGGGAAGTGGAGAGAATTGTTGAACATTATTTTGTGAGGGACAGTTCTGTGAGGTCATTTTCAGAGAAATATAAGTGGATTCTTTCTCAGAGTAGATGCAGGATTGTGCTCTTTGTGAATGATATATGGGTCGATGTGTGTGGGCCATGGGACTCCGGTCAGCATGTGGGGAGCAGCTCATTCTTTACCTCATAGTTCCATCAGGCTGACCAGGAGAAATAGTCGATATCTAAACATGAAAGGATGCTTTTTACTGTATAAAAATCCTCCCGTAAACTTAGCAATACAGCTAGTAGATCATCACTGATTTAGTAACCTGCCCACACCCTCCCCTTATGATGGGAATTATAGATCTTTGAAGTTAATGTTTTTGGAGCACTGTCAAACATAGACATTTATTCATTCATTCATTCATTCATTCATTCATTCAGTCATAGTCTGTAATTGCTTATCCAGTTCAGGGTCGCTGTGGATCTGGAACCTACTTTGATTTAATGGGCGTCAGATGGGGACACACCCTTTTTTTGGACAATGGGAGGTCCAAAGCTCTTCACAGACAGTCACACAGAGCAGGGCTCAAATCCTACTACCTACAAAAACTACTACCTGAGGCTGCCCCCAAACATAGTCACCTACACTCACTTTCCATTCTCTGAGTTCCAGTGACCATAAGGAGAACTTTGTAGTTTTATAATTACAGGCTATAGTTCATTTGTTGCTTTGTATGCTTTATTTCCCCCCTTTCACATTGTTCTTCAAAGGTCAGGATCCCCACTGAACCACCACAGAGCAGATATGATTATTCTCAGCACTGACGTGACACTGATGTGGTGGTGATGTGTTAATGTGTGTTGTGCCGGCACGAGTGGATCAGACACAACATTGCTACTGGAGGTTATACACAATGTGTTCACTCACTGTCCACTCTGTTAAACACACATACCTCATTAGTCCACATTGTAGACACAGGACACTGTCACCTGGACACTTGAGACAGGACACTGTTGCCTGACTAATTTTGGTTGGTGGGCTATTCTCAGTCCAGCAACGACACTGAGGGGTGTAAGACTCCAGCAGCACTGCTGTGTCTGATCCACTCATACAGCACAACACACACTAACACACCACCACCCTGTCAGTTTCAGTGCTGAGAATGATCCACCATCCAAATCATACTTGCTCTGTGGTGGTTCTGTGGGGTTCTTGACCATTGAAGAACAGGGTGAAAGGGGCAAACAGTGTATATAAAGTAACAGATGGACTCCAGTCTCTAATTGTAGAATTACAGAGACTTCCTGTGGACATTGGACTTGTGGACTTGTGTTTAAAAAGAGTTTGTGTGGAGCAAATATGTTTTTAATGAAACCTTTATTAAAATTAAATGCTATATCTCAGACTGACTACTTTATTCTTGCTAACACTGTTCTGTTTTTTATTCACTGTCTAGTGGTTATAACTTTGTATGACTAAACAAACAAATGACAAACCCTACTCTTTTATGCCTTTCATAAATCGAACACCAACGTCATCTGTCTCTTGTGACTAGCTGCTTCCCGCTGTTCTTGTCAGGATGGAGTGGATTTGGAGCAGGCAGTGAAATTTAGGCACAGAATTCTTACCATAAAGCAGTCAAAAGAAGTTGATAGTTTGAGAACATCATATCACTACCAGTCACATCACCAGCATTGCACCTTCAATTATTTCCCAATAATTAAATAATGGCCAGAAATACAGTGGCAATGAACTTAATGGGAAATATAATAAAACCAAATAAAATAACATGCTCAGTAATTTAAAAAGGTAAAGTATATGGTTAACCTTATTCTCAGTAGTGTGGTAAAGCATAATGGCACCAGCTAAAAATATCATAACCTTATGAAGTTAGATATTATATCATATTACTGGAACCTTTATTATATTATTGGGCTTTATTACTTATCAGTCATGTCAGGTGCTACATTTTTATTGATTATATTCATAGGTTATTGGATTATTGTCAAATGATTACAGTATTTGGCTCTACATATTCACAAGATTGTCTTCAGTAGGGACCACAGTAGTTTTACACTGTTTTGTATATATATATATATATATATATATATATATATATATATATATATATATATATATATATATATATATATATATAGTAATTAATTACAATGATTCTATGCTCTGTCTTTATTTTTTAATGTATTTCTTACTCATTTATGGTACAAAACTGCCTATTAAGGCAAGGTTTCCCATGGTGTGTGCATTAATAATGGCTTAAAGTCCAATTCTGTAAGTTAAAAATCACCTAAGGTACACATTTGGAACTTAAGACCACTGCTGTATTCTGAGGGTAGATTTATTGTTTGTACCTCGACCTGTACAAAGCCTGCTTTGCTGATAGTGTAGTGTGGCATGATGGACTGATATTAACAAAAGTCACTTTAACCCCATTAACCTCTGCATCTCTAGTGAAGTGAACCCAGGTTGACCTTCCCTTTGGTGCGGTTGGGTTTGATTTATCCATGCACCATTTTAACTCGGTGGAACTGCTGCATAGAGCAAACTGATCATGCTAAAGCAGTGGGTCGTAATGAGGGTCATGCAGGCTCCCCATATCCTCCCAGTCACTCTAATCATATCACAGTAATATGACCCTCTCTCTTTGGCACCAGGCCAGGCTGCAAACCTATGGAAATGAATATGGTTAGTCATAGAGCAGTCAGCCTGCTCATTTGTTTCCATTAGTGGAAATATGTTCTTATCATATTTCAAAGTCAAACTCAATCAACTAAGCTCCAGGAATGGGGGAATGAGCTCCCAAGATTCCACACGCTGAACCAAGACTGAGCCATACAGCAAGCGACAAGACTTCATTAAATATTTACCACTTCAGAGTCACCCCATACAAGAACGATGGATAGATATATTTTTAAAAAGTAAAACAGCAAACGCAAAGGCTTCTTTGGAGCAATGCCAGAAAAATATACTTTTGGTTCAATCTTTCCTTTAAAGAGTAGTTTTGTAAATGAGATGTGCAAGTGAGGAAAAACTATTTTTTAACTCTTTAAGGGTAAAAACTTTTAGCAAGGCATATCTACAGGTCTGCGGCACGGTGGCTCTGCAGGTAGTGTCGCAGTCACACAGCTCCAGGGGCCTGGAGGTTGTGGGTTCGATTCCCGCTCCGGGTGACTGTCTGTGAGGAGTTGTTGTGTTGTCCGCGTGGGTTCCCTCTGGGTGCTCCGGTTTCCTCCCACAGTCCAAAAACACACGTTGCAGGTGGATTGGCGACTCGAAAGTGTCCGTGAGTGAATGTGTGTGTGTCTGTGTTGCCCTGTGAAGGACTGGCGTCCCCTCCAGGGTGTATTCCCGCCTTGCGCCCAATGATTCCAGGTAGGCTCTGGACCCCCCGTGACCCTAAATTGGATAAGTGGTTACAGATAATGGATGGATGGATATCTACAGGTATATTTTTCTTCACAGTTCAGGTTTGCAAACACATTCTCAAAGGTAAAACATTAGTCTTAAGACCCAACTGTGTACCTTATGGGTCTTCTGTTACCACTTTACCCTGACCATGAAAGAGCTCATGGATCAGGCAGCAGTCCAGCACAAGGCATCCCACACCCTGTCACTCACCCCTGTGAATATTTTCACACAGTCAATCCACCTACCAACATGTGATATTGGACTGTAATGAGGACAGTCTTGGAAGAACTACTCAGAGACCCAAGATGGGGATAAATCCTAGGACCCTGAGACCCTGGAACTGTGCAGCAGCATCAATGGTATGCAGCGTACATGCAGCACAGATGCCCACTATAATGGAGTCAGTGTAAAAACATTGCAAAGCAGTTTTTTAAAGTGAATCTCAGGTGTACCATTGAAGTTACAACAATAGTGATATTAGGGGAACCACCACGGTGACAGTTCAGTATACATTTTCTGTGAAAGTCAATCTTATTGTAATTTCTTCTAATCACTGATGTGCTGAGTGAACAACAATGGATGAAGATGCTACATTTGACAGAGAACAGCAGCAGAAAATAGCACAAATAGACATAATACAATTAAATACAATTGAACATGTATTAAATTGCAATACACTAAACACATCAAAGTAAAGTTAAGACTAAAATGACAAAGACCATATGTAGGTATGCAGGAGTGATTAAAGTCATGTGTGTTAAGAGACCTGATTAAAAGTGATTAAAGTTTCTGTGTATAAAGTGAGTGTAATATTTTCATTAGAGAGCGACTGTGCAGTACGGAAAGTCCAAAAGATGAGGGCTGAGTTAACTAGTTAAGTTTGATGTAGAGAGGATATTAGGAAAACGAGAGCAGTAGTCAGATTGAGAGAGGCAGTCAGAAAGCAGTCCTACAGCTGGAGGAGCTTAAACCATCAGGGTATGTGCCCTTTACTTTTACAGTGAAATATTGTTTTTAGAACCTATGAAATCCCAAATGTATACCATCTATAGGTTCATCTACATTTCTTGTCAATAGGTTCTTTAAAGGATCTCCAGTAATAGATAGGATGACATTTAATAGGTATCTCTTTGAGTGTTGCTATTGTATCTTTGCTTTTAAAGACTGCATCTACTAAAAATGCAAAACCATCCATAATAAATATTCATGCAGCCGTATATTTAGACTAGGCTTAAAACTCCACATAAATATAAATAGGCTTAAACCTGAAATAGTTCAATGACAAGAAAAATATACATTTCCTCTTCATATGCTAGTTTCTATCTGGAATCCTTCTATTTTTTGGAGTATGGAAATGCCTCTAAGGACACCTTGCAGGCCTGAAACCTTTGGTCATTTTCATTTACATTTTTAGAATTAACTTTCAAAATGCTGGCATTTATTAGTGTTTATACACATTAAAGTTTAAAAGAGGAACAACAGCACTAAAAATACTGTTGGTTCTATATATATATATATATATATATATATATATATATATATATATATAAATATATCCTTCAATAGTTGGTTATTTGATTAACCTTTTTTTTTTATTACAAGTTGCAAGTACTGCGTACAAAAAAACTTTTACAGAATTAAAGGACACCTAGAATCCTTAAAGTTCATATATTATTTGAAGTTTTATCCTGGAAAACACACCAAGCCAAGAATTATATTCTGAACAGTTTATGATCAATAGCATGACACCTTTAGGATCTGTGTTTTAGAGTACCAGCATTAATAGTAGAGCCAGAGATATGGAGAGTAGCCTAATCCTATACTTTTACAAAAGTAGTGTTGCTTGGCATAAAACATTACTAAATTCCCAATGTAAGTTACCAGAAAAATATTTTTTGTGGACGTTTCCTCTATAGACTCCATATAAGATGATGTAGGCAGGACATGGCCTGGTAAGAAGAACACAGTGTGATTGTTCTCCAGCAGTAGGAGCTATTACCAGGTAAGCTTATTTTGTTAGTGTCATTTAAAGAGAAGAAACTCGAATGTGTTTGCAGTTGCAGTTTACCAATAGTAAACAGAAAAGTAAAAGAGTGATACCCAGCGTAAAATTATTTAACATCTGAATGGCATTAAAGATTTTCAGGGTTATAAGAATGAAAATTTGAGAGGTATTGAGAATCGTTTCTGTACTAGCATCATGACCCTGAATCAATTGTGCAGTGCCAAGAGATTCATACTAAAAGAATAAATTCTGATGGTAGTACATATATTATGTTAATTACACTGACAGAAGGAACTGTTGAGGTGTTCTGAGGTTTGAGTTTCTTTCCTCCTTGCTTCCCTCTGTCAATATTCAATCTGTGAAACTTGGCAGGAGAAAGCCTTCTGTTCATGTTCGCTTCCTCCTCTTCCCTCAGAGAGCTGCATTCCTCATCATCTTCAGAATGGTACACTGCAGCCTGCCTTCACCTTGTAATTTGTAATTTGATGCGGGCTGATTTCGACGTCGCTTTGGGTCAACCAATCTGTCGTGCAAATAGGTTTTGTCACACTAAATAATGTCACCAACTGGCTCTTTAATTTGTTTGTTTCTTTCCTGTTTCTGAGAATGCATTAGGCCCATTAAGCCTCTGAGCCTAGTGCGTACTCAACACAAGATGGAACCATGGTTTTTCCTTCTTTCTCGGGTGAATATTTATGAACACAGGTTGAGAATGCATATACTTAAAGCATACAGAAAGCAGTCAGATGCAATTAGATGTATAGAAAGACACAATAGGGTAAAGACAATACTTTAATTGTGTAACCTTGACGCCATTTTTGACAAGTCACTTTGTGTGATGTTAATGAATCTGGTGTTAGAAGTTTTCAACAAAGGCTTTGTACTGTCTGAGCAAGGATAGATGGAGGTTCAAAATTTTACAAAGAAATACCTCAATAAATTATTCAACAATTGAAGTGTAATACATGGTGGCAGTGATTTTTAGGAATATCACCCTCTACAGTGCAATATATGCAAGATTCAGAGAATCTGGAAAAACATCTGTACATAAAGATTAAGGGGCAAAATATGACAATGAACACCCATTACCACTGTGCAGTTAATGACTTGTGCAATAAATGAATGACAACATATTTCCCTTTCAAAACTTTACAGTCCCCAAATTAATGCAAAGTATTCATAAAAGAATATTTTATTCCTGCCCCATCTTGTTGGTAAAGATGTCACATTGAGTAAAACTAATTTACACCAATTAAATTCCTAAGGAGTTTTTTTTAGCAATTCAATAGAAGTTACAAGATGATTACTTTCAGTTGTTGTTGTTGTTGTTGTTTATAGTGTCCCCTCTTTGGATGAGGAGATGTATCATTTATAAATGTGGCTTGGATCTACAGTCAAAGAGAAATAAAGAGCACAGAAAAGCCAATGGGAGAGCGCAACCCTTTCTGACTCTATTTTGAAGAGCGAACAGGCATCTATCAGACGAGTAGAACAGATGGTGGGGAGTCAGCTGCTTAGAAATAAATGGAAGAGGCTGAATACAAGCTCATTTTTCTTAGCTTTTGTTGATGTTTTGACATGTTTTATATTGAACAGCAAACTTTATGAATGTCAGTGAATCACTGCTGACTATTTCTAAAGACAAATGGCAAATACTAATATCACACGTTTACAGATACACTTATTACGGATATATTCTGTTGACAGGATTGGTCATTTCTGCTAATGAAGTAAGAAATCCTGACTGTATGAATTTGCCTATTTGCAAATGTCTTTCAAACTTTGCAGGTTAAAAGTGGAAGTGTTCAGGCATGATATTAGCTGCTATGATGATATTATCAGTTAGGGCAAAATCTTAATTTTCACTGGAGGGGTTCTTAAAGTTTCCTGTACCAATATTTTAGTCCAGTGTATTTTTGTTTCTAGTTCTAAAATGTATCAAAAACTACAATATTCATGATGCACTCTCAGTACTTTTAAAATAACAAGTCACATTAAACAAAAGCCACACCACTGGATTTAATCAAATGGAAAGGAGCAGAGGCAGCATATATTTGGCTCAACCACACATAAAACAGCAACCTCACAGCTTTGATAAATTGCATTTTATTTGACATTTAATAAGACTCCTAGATTGATTGTACAAGGAAGAGAGAAAGTTGCAAAAATGAAAAGACAGAAAATGATTGCAGCATGATTCTTCTGTTTCTCTGCGGTCTTCCTATGGACTATGATTAAGTACTTTCCACTTGTTTCCTTTGGGGTGATTGTAAAATTGTTCTTACAACTTCACTAACTTCTAGAATTTTAATTTGCCTGAAAAAAATATGCAAATTTCAAAGCAGTCCAGACCCAACTGCAAAAGATGTGACTGAGGACAGCCACCTCGACTGTTTGGTAAATATTAAATAGTTTGACTATAAAAGCACTTCACAAATTTTCACGTCTGACATTTTGCTAAGGTAGCATCCTATAATGTGTCTTAACTGGTGTTGTAAACATGCACCTGCATCACTCCGGTTTGCTAGAATCATTGGGCTCAAGGCAGGAACACATACAGCAAGTCATTCACACACTCATGCCTATTGATACTAATGCAAAGCCAGTTCACCTACCAATGTGGGAGGAAGCAGGAGCACCCAGACACCCAAACCTTCACAGACAGTTGACCACAGGGTGGATTAACCCTACAACCCCAGAAGCCTAGAGCTACTGTATTGACTTTTATGTGTTTATTATATATTTTCGTGTATACAGTATAAGACATGGTAATATAAGTAATATCAGTGACATTTGGCATGGAAAATGCCTTGGCAGTGATTACAGGAAAACTGACAGCAAGGTGGAAAGCTGCATTCAAAGCACCACAGGATAAAGGTTTGTTGGATATATATTAAGAGACACTTCCACTTTAGAATACTAAAATTGAAATTCAGAAGTTCTGTTAGCAGTTGGCCATATTAGTTGGAGGTATGAGGAATTAGGAGGTGGGGGAAAGACTAAATTTTATGCAAGTTGTAGCATTTTTTTTTTTGTCCTCCTGTGATAATGACAGCTCAAAGGTTTTATGTAAGCAAACTGAGTCTTTATATGAGCAATTCCAACGTGTATGATTAAACACAGCAGTGGTCAATGAAATGTTGAGAGGCTAATCCTAGTACAATATATAACCAAAAACAAAAAAAAAGACATGAACAAATACATAGAATGAAAACTGTGACAGGGCTGTACTCAGATTTTAAATATCCGTATGCCTCACCCAATTAGGCAGATAGGATTAGTTTTTTCATAGGGAGGTGTGTGTGTGTGTGTATGTGTGTGTGTGTGTGTGTGTGTTTTTGTGACGGGGGGGGTGTGGGGGGGGTTATATAATATTACTACATGACATCTATATTGTTTATGACTGATTCAAATGGGATATAGAGATATGAATGGGTACTTGATTTATACAAAGACATTGCATCAAAAATGCTTATGCAATATATTCAACTGCTGTAAAATATTAAGTGTATGAAATATTATCTTTAGCATTGTCATTATAGAAATGTACAGCCACCAGTCAATATCACCAACAATCTGAGCCTTGCAGCCTCTGACCCACAGTGTGGAGTCTCTCAAGCCCTGGGAAGCCTTGGAGCCAAAGGGAATATAAGCCTTAGCTATCTCAGCTGATACAGTAGCAATTTCCTTGGTCAGTGGTAAAGATGAAATCATACTCACAAACAATACAAAACAGTATAAAAACAAGCCAATTGGACTGATACGAAGACACACATTCACACAAACAATCCAAACTTTTATCCACAGTTGGCCTCAGTCTGACTGGGTTTTCATAAGAATAAGAAAGGTTTCCACGCCTAAATGGACTTGAAAGGACTTAACTTTGCTGAAACATTTTTCAGGGTGTTAGCACACAGTAAGCCATGATACTATTGTGCACAGCGGTACACAGAGGAACCTCCCTAGATTGGTGTTTCATTCTCTCCACCAGGATTAAGTGTGATGTCTAGATATGAAGCTTACTGTGATACCAAGTTCTCCATGAATGCCTTCCACACAGTAGAGGTAAATCCATAATGGTAATCCATAGTGCCTAAAGGCTTCAGTCAGTTGAAAGGCAGTGTCAAGAAGAGGAATTATGTAACAGGATTAATAAAAATCTATCAACAACCACTAAGATGACAGCATGATCATAAGAAAGGGGAGATTTGATATAAAATCAATAGACATATGAAACCATTGCTTCTGGGAAATAAACAACAGAAATGTCTGTGCTTTAGAGAATGGTTTGAGTTATTCACTGTACACACAGAGGACATATGACTGAATTTGAATATATTGCAATTTGGCACAAAAACCAGGATGGCACATGATTTTTGGGTTTGAAACAGATGTGGTAAACAGCATCTGCTTTGCAGTTTGGGGAATGTAAGGTTAAGACGTGAAGAAAATGTAACAACTTGACTTGCCTGGGTTTAATTTACTCTCTGATCCAATGAATTTCAATATGTGGTGATGTATTAAAACTATAAATTAGAGGTCTTCAAATCCAGAACTTGGATTCAGGTTCCAGGCTATGATTTTAAAATGGCCAGCTGATGTGGCACTACAGCTGCAACTGCTTATGTACCTGACTGGCCAGGTATTGTGTCATACCTGATAGCCATTTTAAAAACCTGTTCTGGATCCAAGGTCCAGATCTGAAGAATTCTACCATAAATGAGACAGTTACTCTCAGTACTCAGAGCTTTAATTACAATAGCCCCTGTCTACCACCAGTTCCTAATTGCCTAGATTAGTTTGGATCAAAATATGTTAACTGCCATTGGGATACAAGAGCCCCACTTCTGATAGGTCATCACTGAAAGTACGTTTTCGGTATCATACCTGAGAATCCTATAAAGCATTGTAATTAATATTTTTCTCTATGGTTCTGAACATTTGATGACTACCTCAATTTTGTTTTAATCATTATATATTGTCTGTAACCGCTTATCCAGTTCAGGGTCGCAGTGGGTCCAGAGCCTACCCGGTGTCACTGGACGCATGGCAGGAACACACCTTGGAGGGGGGCATTTGTTTATCTGAATTTCCTCCAGACTAAACCATAAAATTAACTGTCATTTTTATAGATATATGTTAATCTTTGCTGACTGAGTGAATGTGTGTTTCCCAGGGAAGGATTGGTGCCATGTTAAGGGTTTGTTCCTGCTTTGCAGCCAGTGATTCCCAGTGACCCTGTCTGGAATGACAATTACAGAAGATCAATGAATGTATTCTCAGCCTATTTTTCAAAGAGGATATGAGAGCTGTGTGTGAGATCCATAAACAACTCTCAAAACAACACTCCTGTTGCAATACCTTGTCCAAACAACATATACGAGTATTCATAATGCCCAGAACTTGTGCCCATTCATGTTTTTTCATTGATTTTAATGAAACTGCACACATTTGGGATGTCAGGTTTGTTAAAGGCTGGTTAAGTGAAACTAATTAAGAGAATAAAGACATAGTGAACTGGGGGTAATACATAAGTAGAATCACACATCTGTCAAATTCTTGAAGAGTTAAGAGTTCTTAGACATCCTCCTTTAGTTACAGACCTATTTTAGTGTGCTAATGGGTCTAATTCTAGCAGTAAGAGTGTGTGATAATGAATAGGTGGGGCCAGGGTGATGCTGAAGCTGTATAAAGCCATGCAGGCCAGGCAAGTTCAAAAGGAGTCTCCCCAAATGGGTTACTATATTAAGACTTCAGGGTGGCACGGTGTTGGTAGTGTTGTACTCAAATAGCTCCAGGGACTTGGAGGTTGTGGGTTCAAGTCCAGCACCGGAGTTCCCTCCGGGTGCTCCTGTTTCTTCGCATGGTCCAAAAACACACATTGCTAGGTGGATTGGTGACTCAGAAGTGTCCATAGGTGTGTGTCGCCCTGTGAATAAAACTAGTTTGTAAAGCAAACCCAATGTGTTCATCAAGTTACTCAGTAAAACCGCTTCTTCAAAGAAAAGTACAGTTTTGTTGAAAAACCCCAACATTCTCTGTCAACAACAGGTAATACATAGTGGTTTTTGAACTGCAGTTCTTGTAAATGTTTGTCCTTGTTCACACAATTCATAATTACCTGATTTTTTTTTTTCAATACCTTTTAAATGACTATGTTTAGGTGTTTTGTATTATGAAAATGAGCACTGCTCTACTTTAGGGGACAGTACAGTTTGGTGGACACACTAAACCTGCAATTTCAGTTAGATCAGTTGCGTTTGAGCAGAGAAATAAGAGGAATGTTATAAATCATTCTGGAAACGATTGGTTATTAATATTAACTAAGAACAACTAAAACACAGTTATGACAATGGCTTCATATGTCCATCTGGAGCTATAACTGAAGCCAACAATTTCAAACCTGGGTTTTAAGATGGACAGTGATTTTAACCGCCAAATTGGCACAGTAGTCAATCCATCTTTTTCCACTTGAGGAAGCTGGCAAAGGTGAAGCCAATTCTTGCACATGGGCACTTTCAAACAGTAATCCATGCCTTCATCACATCATGGCTGGATTGCTGCAAGGCATTCTGGAGTCAGCCTGTACTCCCTTAAACGTCTCAAATTAGTGCAAAATGCTGCTGCCCGACTTTTAGCGGGATCGCATAAGAGGGAGCATATAACTCCCATTGTGGCCTCTCTCCACGGGCTGCCTGTGCATTTTAGAGTATATTTTAAGATTCTCTTATTTGTTTTTAAATCTTTAAAATGGACTCGCACCGCCTTACCTCGCTGAGCTGCTACATCCCCACATCTCTTCTTGGTGCCTCAGGTCAACTCATCGGCTGCTCCTGGAGGTGCCAAGGTCGAAGTGTAAGCTCAGAGGGGACAGAGCCTTTTCAATTGCTGCGCCTAAATTGTGGTATAACCTACCATTGTATATTAGGCAGGCTGCTTCATTGTTGATTTTTAAAACTAGTTTTAAAACCCATTTATATTCCTTGGCTTTCAAACCAGCATGAGACTTTTGCTTTTGTTTTGTTAGATTTTATTGTTTTAATTATTTTGTTTTATTTATTTCTCCCCGTGTCTACGTGGGTTTCCTCCAGGTGACTGTCTGTGAGGAGTGTAGTGTGTTCTCCCCGTGTCCATGTGGGTTTCCTCTGGGTGCTCTGGTTTCCTCCCACAGTCCAAAAAAAACACACGTTGGTAGGTGGATTGGCGACTTAAAAATGTCCGTAGGAGTGAGTGTGTCTGTGTTGCCCTGTGAAGGACTGGCGCCCCCTCCAGGGTGTATTCCTGCCTTGCGCCCAATGATTCCAGGTAGGCTCTGGACCCACCGCGACCCTGGACTGGATAAGTGCTTACAGATAATGAATGAATGAATTTCTCAGAAGTTTTCTAAGCTGGGATTTCTAGAAAAATCTTAGCAAATATTCTTAAATGACAGCCATGCAGTTACAATTTTAATGAAGCTCAGAACAAGATGAAGAAATTGTGAAACGAACCAGAATGCTCTAGTATTTTGTGTCAATAATATAATCAGTAGCTATTACTCTGGCCTTTTATTTGAAGTATTTCCCTTTTTTCCTCATCACCACAATAACACACTTTATAATGGAAGCTTTACTGAAAATCAGAAATGTAAGTCATGTGGGGAAAATGAAATTGAATACAAAGTTGCGATAAATGTTTTCACCCACATTTGCCCTAGCCTTAGCTGCTTCGCCTTACGTTTTTCTCCCATAATTGTTTTTACATTAACATTAACATTTACATTAACTGACCTGTGACAACCCAGTATGACTACAATAAATGGCAGTGTTTGTCCATGTTTGCTAAAATACAACAAATGCCTAATTCTATTCTTAATCATAACCCTGACCCTAAAACGAAGCCTACTGCATTTTGTGCTTTAGTGGCTTAAAATGTGACACTCAAATCAATGCAAGTCTACTCCAAGCGCTAACTAACTATGAACAGATTAAAGCTCTTTATTCTAAAGTTGAACAAGAGTGACAAACAACCTTTTTTAACTTGACAACTGTAGCTACATTACTCGCAAATGCCACAAAAATACTGTGTATGAGGAAGAATGTTGCCTGCATTTATGAGTGTAAACTTTTCATCACATAGGCATTTAGGTTTTCTCTCGCCAGAGGCAGTGTATCTGCATGGCTGGTTTTCTGCTTTTCTCACTGAGGCGTCTTTGCTGCTTTTATGAAGTACATAACATTGTCAGAACAGCACTTAAAAACTGGCAAAGCTCAAATAAACAGAGAGTGGGAATTGATGGAATACACAGAATACATTACAGTCGGTCCAAATTCTGTTTCTGCGCTAATTAAATGGTACTTCTATGTGGCCGGTTTATGAAAACATGCTCTGAAAGAAAGCTTTACACAAGATATGAGGATGTTCCTGTGAGCAAATGGTTGCATGCAGCCAGACAAACACTCGTTAGGTGAAGTACTGATGTTGGAAGGTTCTTTGTGGAATCACAAACCACACCAGGGCTTTTCAGATATGTTGAAATTTGTTTTGTTCACTATAGAAACATATGTGCCTATATGACAAAAAAACACCTTACCTAACCTAACTGTAACGTGCTATTTTGTGTTCTGTTTTGTATTGTTTCTGTTTTGTGCTCCTCTTGTCTTGTGACTGTTTCCCCCTGTGATACATGTGATACCCTCCCCTTGTGTTTCTAGTGTCATGTGTCTTAATTAGTACCCAGGTGTTTCTTGTTTGTGTTGACTACATATAGTCCTTGTCAGCGTTTCCTGTTTGTGGGTCATTGTATGTATGTTTGCTGACTGTCATTGATGGTGCTACCTTGGTCTATGTTTAATGCTCTTTTGTCTTGCTCTGGATTCAGCCTTGTTTAACTGTTGTGTTTTATGTTTAGATTCCTTGTTTAGTGTTTAGCTTTGTTTAGCGTTTAGCCCCTTAGTTCTGTATAGTCCTTGTGTAGTGTTTAGCCCTGTTTATAGTTTAGCCCTTGTGTTTAGTGTCCCTCTGTGTAGTTTCCTTTAAGTTATATTAATAAAGCCTCCTGCACTTCCCTCCTTCCTTTGCTCCTTGACTACTCCTACACCCCAGTGTTAATTACACTAAACTAACCTTTGGTAAGAAGACTATTTTATAACACTTTTACAGACAATTTATGATGAATCTTTAAGAGTCTGTAAGGCCACCCAACTGTCATGTACTTTCATGAAGAATTAAAGAAATAACAACTCTATGAGCTCTTGTATGAGAAGGTACCTTTCATAGCTTAGGATTAGGTTTAGAGTTAGGGTTAGAGTCATGTTAAATCTATTGTAAGATTTTTTTCTCTTTTTTTACACAGTAACATTTGTACACACTGTATAAAACCTGGGAATGGTCTTTTAGCAAATTATGTGCAAATTCATCTTAAGACCAGGCTGCCACAGAACACAGTTCCACTCCTCCACATCCGTAGGGGCATGATGACCTTAGGTTTATGCATGAGTGCTCTTAAGCATCTAAGTCTACCCATATTTGGACTTTCATACTTACTTAAAAGCCCAGTGTCGTGATCAGTGTGCAATTTAGTTCTGTACTTTATGTTCCTGCTTTTCATCCTGTTTCTGGCACACTCGTTTCCATTTGTGTTGCTTTGTTCTTTAGTTCCTTTGTGTCATCTAACCACACCCTGTTACACCCTGGATAGTTGGTCATGTGACAGTGCTCACAGGTGATCCCCATGGTCTTTATATTGTATATAAGGTTATTCTTTGTCTTCTTGTGGTGTTGGATGTTTGATTGTTTTCAGTAGGTATAACTATCTGGTTCTCTAATATTTTGGTTATTTTGCCTATGTAAGGTCCAGTGAGTATTATTGTAGTCTTCACCATTTGTGTATTAAACTTCCACCTCGCAAGTGCATCTGCAATCCCATCTATTCATCTCTCCAAGTCTCATCCACACCCTTACAGTCTTATATTAAAGCTTTGTAACTTTGAGAAATGAAATGTAAAATCTGATAAGCTGGGACTCATGGTTGTAGCATCAGGTAAATCTGTAATTAGTAAAAAAAATATACTGAATCATTTATAATTAAATGAAATGTACTCAATCAGTCATACATTCATTCATTATCTGTAAGCGCTTATCCAGTTCAGGGTTGTATGGGTCCAGAGCCTACCAGGAATCATTGGGCACAAGGCAGGAATACACCCTGGAGGCTGCGCAGTCATACATGTAATTCAGTTTTTTTTCATGGTGTTTTCTTAGTGCTGAGGAATGGCCTCTAAAAGATTTCTTTTTGAAAGAACAATTAAAGCATCCTTGACCATCTTGTGTTTGCAGGGGGTTGCATAGGTTTAATGGGAGCTGGAGTACAATGGTAAAGTCAGACAGACTGAACTGAAGGCCACTTTGTTCAGGTTTAACCCTTGTTTGCTGTGCTGGTTGGGGTTCTCAGTTACATTTCTGTGGAAGCCCTGGGCAGTGTGCAAAGAGAGCGGATAGCGAGATCTCATTTTCCCCTTCGTTGCTCTTCAATTCTTCCCTTGTTTGTCCTATCAGGCATTACACCCTTGCAGGACTCCACTAACCACCAGTAATACTAGCTGCGGCACACTGACTGTTTAAGCAATAAAACATAAGAATAAATGGGTTTTAGCAAATAAAATCAAAGCTATGATTTGGTCAGTCAATGAGCAGACATAATGTTATTCGCAGTAACACTCAACCTTAAGTGTACTTCTGTTTTATTCCTTGAAAATAAAGAAAGACAGAAATCAGCTAAGCTATGAATAGTCCACTCAGGTCTTCCACTGGGAAGACAATGGTAGCCTGGTGTATCACAATATCAGGTTTGTCTGATGAATTGTATTCTGTTTACTTCCTGCAAGTGCTCTATCAAAGCTTCTGTAGAGGCAATGCCTGCTCTGTGGTGGTCCTGTTTGGATCCTGACCATTGAAGGACAGGTGAATAGGGGCTAACTAACAAAGTATGCCAAGCAATTGGAATTAAGAAATGTTCTGTGAGTTTATTCCTGAAAGAGAGGAGTCTACTCACTACTGTAGCAGGCAAAAAACATTTCCAGTATTCAACTGCCTCCTTCCATCATGCCATTAAATGACACAGCTGTATAGTATTTTCTCGGTCCATCTTTACAAGAATCTTATGGTTTCCAGTAGCTGAAAAAAGATTTTTTCTTGTCTGAACAAGACCTGGGCAATCCATTTAGGGTTATAATAAATATTTTATCTATTTATTTATATATATTATATATATATATATATATATATATATATATATATTATACTTATCTTAACCTTTGGTCCTCAGTCACGTTCTTCACGGTGAAAAGGTCTGTGTAATGTTCTCAGCAGTTTCTTTGAGCTTCAGTCCACTTCATGTTCTGAATAACACTGGTATTCACTCTTCCTTTGAGAAACAAATACAAAAAGCAGGTCACATACGATGATCGGTTCCACTTTCTTCATCTTTTAAAAGTCCTGGCTGCTTCTTGTGGGTTTTTTAGGATCACTGTCACCAAACATATTAGAGCATTCCTCTCCTACCAAGTCTCTTGAGAGTGGTAGTCATCTTTATCTAAAATTGGGTGACCCTGCCTGTCTGACATTCAACTAGCCTTGACCATTAGACAACTCCCACATGTCTCTCAGGACAAGCCTCGGATTTGCGGATCCCTGCTCAACTCCCATGGGGCCTTCTGCAGGTGTCAGAGTGCCTCACCTCCACACCACCAGCTCACCACTGTGACTGGGCTTTTATTTTAACTAGAATTGTTCCATTGATCCCCTGTCTCTTATTAGGATTTATTAACACAGCTCTTAAACACACTCATACAAAATAAAAAAAGGTAAAATATACTTCAAGGTCAGTTTATCACAAACAATTATAATTAAGAAGTATGTTTGGCTTGCATTTGGGCGGCACGGTGGTGCAGCAGGTAGTGTCGCAGTCACACAGCTCCAGGACTCCGGGTGACTGTCTGTGAGGAGTTGGTGTGTTCTTCCTGTGTCCGCGTGGGTTTCCTCCGGATGCTCCGGTTTCCTCGCATGGTCCAAAAACATACGTTGGTAGGTGGATTGGCGACTCAAAAGTGTCCGTAGGTGTGAGTGAATGTGTGAGTGTGTGTGTTGCCCTGTGAAGGACTGGCGCCCCCTCCAGGGTGTATTCCCGCCTTGTGCCCAATGATTCCAGGTAGGCTCTGGACCCACCATGGATTGGATAAGCGGTTACAGATAATGGATGGATGGCTTGCATTTGTGCACAAGCAATACTCAAAATGATTACAAGCCAACAGACAGGGATGAATGTGATTGGCTACAAAGGCTTGGGCAGAGATTTTCAAATACAGCGCCATATACCAGTAAAGCTCCACCTAGACCCTTGTATTTGCCTGCTCTGACTGACAGAAATTACTCGGGAAGAATAAATGTATAATACACAATACACTTAATTCTGTTTCATATTAATGTTGATATAAATAGCCTGTTGGCTAGTAACCAATTACATTTCTTCTGCCTCCAGAAACATTTAGTGTAGTAGTGTTTTTGCACACGTGTAAGCCAAGTATACTTCTTAAGTATAACTGTGTTTAGTATCACTGAAAAAGACATAAAAATTCAACTTTTTCGTAAGTGGATTTAGACTACTGTGCATTTAATATAAGCCTATAACTCTTTTCTATTTACTGATCTTTGTCGTTTGGGATGGGTTTTTGTTTTAAGTATAAGGTCCTCTTATAACCTCTTAAAGTCCTCTTTATGGTCGTCCTCCGAGTGAATTTTCCCTACCTTGGTTGCATTGGTGATACTCATTTGGTGCTAGGACATGGAATTCTGTACAGATTCATTGAGACATCACCAGTTGTATAAAGGTGTTCAGCAAAATAAATGCAACTTATTTTAACTGAATTCATTGAATTGAATAATAAAATGTATAAATGGCACTTCCACATGTGCTGAAATCATACTATACACACTGCCTCCACCATGTTCCATGTTAATCTTGTAAAGTTTTATGTTGCCAGAGAATCTTCTGCCTATATATCTCACTTCTTTTCATGTTCTTTTGGAAACCTTAGTCTTGAAGATTTTAGTTGAATTGTTAGAAGTGTTCTTGAAAGCTGTCTGTAGAGATTGCCTCTCAAGGTTTCATCCACACACTGAGGGAGTTTTTTCTTGCCACATCAGTGATGCTCACTTAGGGCAAGGACACGCAATTTTGAAAAGCTGTTTTGTGACAACACCGGTTGCAAAAAAAAAAAAAAAAAAAAAAAAAAAAAAACGCTCTAAAATAAAGTTAAATTAAATTGAATTGAACTTCATGCAAAAAGTGTCCTTGGGCAACAATCCTAGTACTGCATTAGCCTACCACTGCAACATGATTAATATTGTATGTCACGTCACTCTGGCTAAGAGCATCTACCCAATGCCATAAATATAAATAATCCCATGTGACATTCCCAGGCTCTGTTTCTCAGGAGAAATATCCGAGCAGCAGGAGGCTTAAAGCAAAACACTGCTAAAATTGCTGTTTACTATCTAATCTCAAAAGCCGCACTCTACTACCTTGACTTTCCTTTACCATGGACATGTAAATCTGAAGATGTATTTTAACCCTTCAGGTGCTGGCTCACGTATCAGTGATAGTGAGGAGCTTGTGGTTCCGAGGAGCTGAACAGTGAGATAGTGGATGGTTATTTTCCTCTTCACTGCTCTTCAGTTCTCCCAAATTTGATACATTAGAAATTACATTACTGCAGGAATCCACCAAACACCAGTAACAGCTTCAGCGCACCAGCTATCTGCCAGTAAATGGCAGATAAGGATTTATGTTGGACGGTTAACGCCCAGCATTAATGCTATTTTAATAAATAAATTCTACTTGTTCATTGAATCTAATCACACACAATTCCAACGATTATATGTTAATGAATTAGCTTTTTATGTCTTCTGGTTTTAAATGATGTTATCATGGTCCATTTTTGCGGCACGGTGGCGCAGCAGGTAGTGTCGCAGTCACACAGCTCCAGGGGCCTGGAGGTTGTGGGTTCGATTCCAGCTCCGGGTGACTGTCGGTGAGGAGTTGGTGTGTTCTCCCCGTGTCTGCGTGGGTTTCCTCCGGGTGCTCCGGTTTCCTCCCACAGTCCAAAAACACACGTTGCAGGTGGATTGGTGACTCGAAAGTGTCCGTAGGTGTGAGTGTGTGTGTGTGTCTGTGTTGCCCTGTGAAGGACTGGCGTCCCCTCCAGGGTGTATTCCCGCCTTGCGCCCGATGATTCCAGGTAGGCTCTGGACCCCCCGCGACCCTAAATTGGATAAGCGGTTACAGATAATGGATGGATGGATGGTCCATTTTTGTGACATATGACATTCAGCCATGAGAATGTTAGTGAGTTCAGGCTCTGATATTGGATGTTTAGCTTTGGATCACAAATAACACCCCAAAGAAAACCATTCCAAATATTGGTTAGTGCCTCATCATACTAAATAAAACAATGCCCCTGCTTCACAATGCAATGCTGGATGGCTTTGTACCCTTCTAGCCAACGTTCGGCATTGGGAAAAGTGATTTTGGACATTAGCATCCCATTTACAAGGTAAACATTCATTCATTACATTTATTTTCAAAACACAATCCATATTGGTGCTCACCAGCAAAACGTTAATTATGCTGGGTTTTGGATACTGGTATGTTGGTCAGAAAGGTGAAATATAATGCTGAGCACAATCTAAACTGGCATCTGTTGTGTTTTGAAAGTTAATATACTGGTGAACCTGTAGAACAACACCAGAAAAGGGCCAGGACACAATAAATATAGTTTCTATTTTTCATCAGAATAACTGAAAATATCTCATTCAGAGTACAGTGTTTTGTATTGTTTGATGTAATTTTAAGGCGTTCCGTTATAGTGAAGCAGCTGTAGATGTGTATATACTGAATTATGTACAACAGCTTTAAACACAGCTTACTGCTTTTAAATAATATATAATGTATGCATAGTTTTGAGCAATACCTGATACCTGATCCAACAACAAGTTGCTTTCATTCATTCATCCGTTCGTTCATTCTTTCATTCATTCCTCTGTAACGACTTCATATTAATCAGTGTCACTATAGAACTAGAACCCAGAATCCTTCATTCTAATGGCACGGTAACATCTATTAAATATTGCCGCTTTCCAAGGAAAATATATCTCAGAGGAACACATATCTCAAATTTTGTGGTTTTTTTAGTTTACTACATCCTTTGAACACAGAAACAGTCCTTCACACTGTGTGAAATGCATAAAAATGGCTTGGAATGAAATCTTTTTACATGGACTTCCACTGAAATTTAGGAAGGTTTTTTTCCTTCTTCTGTAAAGTTACTATTTTGGACATTTGTTTTGTTTTGTTTTTTTGGACAGTGATGATGTGCAGACTATACTGATAACTTTTTTTATATTGTTGTTTTGATATTTAGAGGTTTATGGGGTTAATGTATTGTCCTCTGCTTGATGGAATATGCACTACACCCAAATTAGATGTTTAGGTCAGTTTAAATGAAAAACACAGTGTTGATTTTCTATTGAAAACTTTAGATTAGAGTTTGGAACCTAATGTTTTAGGATTTAGCTCTCAGAGGTGCACACAAAGTGGTTATTACTGCTGTGTTTCATCTCCTCTTTCACCTCTCTCTCTCTCTCTCTCTTTCTCTCTCTCCAACCCTTTCCTTTGTGAAGTTAATTAGGAGCATAGCAAATAAATGGCAGAGGCTAATTAACAGCCACTGATACAGTTGTTTAACTAAATGGGTAAAATGAGTTCGCAGTCTCCATGAGTATGATTAACTTAAGTAAAGAGAACAAAAATATTTGGACATGCTCAGGTCCAGGTCTGAGCTCCAAGCTGTAAATACATTTTAAATGAATCCTTTCATTTTATCATTAATTCATCATTCATTTTCTTTCTTTCATTTCACATTCGGCTGAACTTTATACCTGGATACCTGGCCTGAAGTTTACATTTTATGTGATGACTGAAGAAGCTAAAACCAGCATTTAATATATTATTAGTTTCATTGCATGCATTATTATTATTATTATTATTATTATTATTATTATTATTATTATTATTATTTGTTTTTCCATTTATCATTCCTTTCTCACTACAATACCCAGCATGCACTGTGAAAAAGATACACTTCAAATGGCATTGTTCAGTTTCCTAGCAGTAACTTTATCTGTGTGGCTAAAACAACACAATACAAAAACAAGAATTTGCTCAGAAGTATTGTGTACTCAGAGATGCAGCAACAAGACTGAGACATAAATCTGTTTACCACCTTTATTTAAATGGCACAACAAGTAGTGTCGCTGTCACATTTCCAGGGTCTTGAGGTTGTGGGTGCAAGCCCTGCTCCAGGTTACTGTCTGTGACTGTGCGGTGCCACGGGATCTGATTTCCTCCGGTTTCTCTTGTTCATGGAACCTCATCTATCAGGCAGATCAAGGACCAAAAACCATCGTATCCAATCAGATAGCATCTCTCTGTGAGGTCATTACCACTGCGACCATGTAAATAAAACACTCTCATGTCCAGCTTCGGTATGGACTGCAGTGTTTATGAGCAAATATCATATATTTTCTGTAATGTGATGAACTAGTGCCCCCACCTTGCACCTAGTGATTCCATGTAGGCTCCGGACCAACCATGACCCTGAAATGGACAAGCGGATACAGTCAATGAATGAATAAATGAAGAACCGCTGCAGTTTCTCTGCTGTGAGCAGAGAGAGAGAAAGCTGTCTGATGGATGTACAGGAGCACTAAGCAAAAAGCAGCAAGTGAACAACAGTAATTTGGGCTTGATATGTGGCTGAACCAGTGAAGACCTCACCCCAAACCCTATAACTCATTACCAGGATGGGTTCCGCTGACATACACAAACACATATCTGGTCACAACACATAAACAATATCCCCCTACCAACAAAACACCCATACAAAATATAAAACTCTTCAACAACCCTTAAAACATCCCTGATCTATGAAAAAGGACTGCTGGGAGCATCCTTAATGAGCTCCCCTGCCCTTCCTAAACTCTGCACCACCACAGTATTGTAGTTTTCTGTAATTTACTCCCACCTCCCACTTTAAAGGTGATAGAACTTCTCCACAAGTCAACCCAGTACCCTGGGCTCTTAATGGAATGTCTTTGACATACACTGGTCAAAATAGCACAAGTATCAAACCCCACAGCTCCTTTCTCACCCTGTCTAAACAGCAGTGTTCAGAACTCATATTTTGAGAACATTGTTTCACAGTTTGTGTATTGGTGGGGTCCAGATCCCCTAATGAATTTACACATACATATGTACAGGGGTTGGACAATGAAACTGAAACACCTGGTTTTAGACCACAATAATTTATTAGTATGGTGCAGGGCCTCGTTTTGCGGCCAATACAGCGTCAGTCCGTCTTGGGAATACAAGTCCTGCACAGTGGTCAGAGGGATTTTAAGCCATTCTTCTTGCAGGATAGTGGCCAGGTCACTACGTGATGCTGGTGGAGGAAAACGTTTCCTGACTCGCTCCTCCAAAACACCCCAAAGTGGCTCAATAATATTTAGATCTGGTGACTGTGCAGGCCATGGGAGATGTTCAACTTCACTTTCATGTTCATCAAACCAATCTTTCACCAGTCTTGCTGTGTGTATTGGTGCATTGTCGTCCTGATACACGGCACCGCCTTCAGGATACAATGTTTGAACCATTGGATGCACATGGTCTTACTGGTGCAATGTGCAGTTAATGAAGATTGGCCACCAGACTGCTCCAATTTAGCCATGAAACCTCCCACACTAAAATGACAGGTGTTTCAGTTTCATTGTCTAACACCTGTACATAAATCTTCTTATCCGCTTGTCCATTTCAGGGTCGCAGTTGTACACATACAGGAAAAGTGAATTTGCCATAATATATCCTCTTTAAAGTATCTCTAAATTTCTCTCAGGATTATTGAAGCACCACTGCCATATGTAATGATGTTCTCATCAGATGGTTATGCAACAGTAATCATTTTGATTAGGGCTGAATTACCTCTTTTAACATTCTGTATCTTTTAGGTGGTTGTACTTGGTTGGTTTGTTTTGCTGCCCACATACAGTTATAGTTGTAAATACAGGAACTTGGATATTTTGTCCTATTGAATAAGCTCTACCACCACAAGTTAGTATTAAGGCAGAGTTTTGTTTCCCAGATGGCCAAAGACAGGTGCATTCTGAGAGGTCAGATAAACACTGTGAAAATATGGCTTCATCTCAACCATTAGGGTGCCTCTTTTGAAATGTGTTTATGGCGAATTTTGAGTCTCGCTCTGTTATGTTTTCCCATCTTCTCTCCCATCTGTTGTATTTGACTAGTAATCAAGCATGCTGTCTACTTTTATACAATTCCACTGAGTTAGCATTACGTTCTGGGGGTTGCAAGGGTTATTTTCTTTATTCTTTCTTGATTATGGACACTCTTTACTTCTATCAAGGCTCTAGGCTTGAAGGCCTCCTTAATGAACCCTTATTTGGTCCAAAATGAAAGAAATGGAAGGATGAAGGATGGCTGGGTGTGATGTTAGAGAGTGTGTGAATTACACAGAGAACAACAGGCCAGACTCCTGAGGAGAGCGAAACAAAGTTGGTGAAATGAAGCAGAGCAAAGTGTCCTTGTCACACTAATAGGAGTGCAGTTAAATCACTTTTTTTTTTTTCCTCAAAGTCCACATTTGTCTCTGATTCTGATCTGTACTACACGAGTCATCTTAGCTCTGTACATACAAATCAAAGCTATTAGGCCCCCAGGGCCCCAGGCAAGTTGAGGCCTTCTTTCACACAAATTGTTGTTTGCTTTCTAGTTTGAAGTAGTCTTGGTTTAAAGTTTATCCATTTGTCCAAGAACCAACTTGTAATGACTTAACGTCGGAGCAGATAAAAACATTCAAGTCACCCTCAATTAATAGCTACCCCTGGTGTGTGTCAAACTGTAGGTTTCTTTTAATCTTGGCATATTCTATGGTAAACAAGTCCCAAAACTGATACAACAGCCCTTGTTCATGAAAACTAGCTCTGAGCATGAACAACGTGTGAATTTTTCATTGTCTGATTCATGAAACTTCTGAACGACAAGGAAACAAGTAGAGATTTGAGCACAGTTGATGAATCACACTCCATTCGTTAAAATGTTTCAGTAGTGAATCAAAGAATTTAGAGGGTCATGAGTCGATACCTGTGCTCCTTGGTTGAGCATTGAGCGCTCTGATCCTGCTGCTGACTAAACCATATAGTTTTAAAATGAATACACTTGTAATAAACTATGTTTCTTAGATTAGATTAAAAAGTGATCTGGCCTGGTGAATTTAGGCAGGACTTGGACATACAGTGAAGCACTTACCGAAAATGAATGAATGAATGACAGATTTAAACAGTTTATTACTACAGTAGGTCAGATGAATTTATAGCACTTGCTTTTGTTTTGAGAATGCTGGTGCTGCAAAACTAGAAATGGGAGGAACTTGATGTGATCAAGCTTCTCTCTCATCATGGTTTTATTGGATTACACTAAAACTGACTCCTTCCAGTGGGAGGTACAACTTGACATTAAACCTAACCTATACCCTAACAATAACCTGTCACTTGGGTAGAGTTTGTATGGGGTCTGACTCCACACAGTGGATTTATGGTTCTGCAGTGAAGAGCATATGAATGTTTACGCATAACTGTGTAAAGTAAGAGCAAAGTGTAATATGCTTTGAAAGGAACACAGAGTATGTGCAACGTGTTTATATCAGTGTTATGGTAAAAATATCTGCATCTATTTTTCTAGTGGTCTGTAATGTGCACGTATTATACGTGTTATTGTTATCATCTGTGCTTGCTCTTACTTTTTATGGTATTTGATTAATATATTTGTTCCTCCGGGTGCTCCGGTTTCCTCCCACAGTCCAAAAACACACGTTGCAGGTGGATTGGTGACTCAAAAGTGTCCGTAGGTGTGAGTGTGTGAGTGAATGTGTGTGTGTCTGTGTTGCCCTGTGAAGGACTAGCGCCCCCTCCAGGGTGTATTCCCGCCTTGCGCCCAATGATTCCAAGTAGGCTCTGGACCCACCGCGACCCTGAATTGGATAAGCGGTTACAGATAATGGATGGATGGATTAATATATTTGATTATTTACTTCAAATCAAGCTTTATATATAGGCAGAGGTGTGTAGAGTAGCCAAAAATTGTACTGTATTGTTACTTTAGAATAATATAACCAATAGACTAATACAATAATAATAGACCAATAGAATAATATACTTTGGAATAATATCAAGTAAAAGTAAAAAGTAGTCACCCAATTAATTACTTGAGTAAGAGTAAAATGTACTAAGTGAAAAAAACTGTTCAAGTACTGAGTAACTGCTGAGTAACCTCTTTGTTTAATAATCAGGATGTCAAATAATACACTGGAATGCACAAAAATTAGGGTGACCAAACGTCCTCTTTTACCCAGACATAAGTCTTTTTTAGACTTAAAAAATGTCCAGGCGGAATTTCACAAACGTCCGGGATTTTATTTTTCTAGAGCTTACATAGAACTTCGAGAAGCGTTTCGTTCACAAACTAGTTCTGCCCTCCCCTACTCCGATTGGTTCGCTTGAGTGAGAAGGGGGCGTGGTGAAGTAGCCTAAAATCTTCTGATTGGACGGTCTGACTGTAGAGCTACCGTTATTGGTCGATAATCTTCTCTGTAAATATTTAATTGGTCAGTCTGCACGTCAGTAGTCCTTGTTTACGTCAGGCAAAGCTCATGTACCCACCCTCATCTCGAGCAGCTATGTCGAAACAAAAATGTAAGTTCTCGGATGAATTAAAAAAGAAATTCCCATGTTTTGTGCATAGGGTGTAACCTATGACCTAACACACACATAGCAAACATAGGTTCCCCCACCCGAGACAATTCCTCTGTCCATCTCAGATCTGGTCACCCTACAAAAATATAAAACAGCAATGAACAAATTCAGGGCCAGAGAATATCTCTAAAACAACTAAAACAAAAATAAATTAAATATTTACAAAATAATTAAATTCAGCCACAATAATGTAATAACAAAACAATGGGCTCAATAAGTAGAACTGACAAAGAATAAGAACAGCAAGATAAAAAAGGTAATCTGTATGTAATTTAAACCATAAACTGTGTGTGTGTAGTTTTGTGTATTAACATGTTCACTAACAAAACAATGGGCTCAATAGGCAGAGATTACAAAGAATAACAACAAGAAGAATAGGGCAGTCTCCATTTATCACCGTTGTCTCTGCCATTGTACTGTGCTTTTGTGCTCTTTTCCGCAGGGATTTTTTATGCGGTCATGTGACCACTTGGCTCTGTTTGATTGGTGAACCGGAGTCAAATGTTGTTAGCGGTTACATTTGATTGGTGAGATACAGTCATGTGACAGATCCTCTGTTGGAATTCTCAACAAAACAAAACAAAATAGAGAGATTGTGCATTGGAAGGATCAATAAAAATAAGAAGTGTGTACTGAGCAGAATGTATCTCAGTGTAAAAATACAGCTTGTTTATCACATATACTCAATTAAAAGTAAAACGTATGCTGCATTAAAACTCCTCTAATAAGTACAACTTATCTAAAAAGTTACTCAAGTAAATGTAAAAGAGTAAATGTAGTACCTCTTTATATAGGGTGGCACGGTGGCGCAGCAGGTAGTGTTGCTGTCACACACCTCCAGGGTCTTGGGGTGGTGGGTTTGAATCCCACTCCTGGTGAATGTCTGTTAGGAGTGTGGTGTGTTCTCCCCATGTCTGTGTAGGTTTCCTCCCAAGGTCCAAAAACCTTATTTAAGTGTCAAATTTACACACGCTCAAATCACACGACTTTAAATGTGTAGATACGCAAAAGATGCAATTAATAATAATAGAAATTGTGGATGAAAGCTCTGTGCACTCATTTTTACATTCACACTCAGATTTGACTATACACAACTTTGATGAATAAGGGCCATTGTGTCCCAGGCTGTCTCAGCTGGTCACCCTCTTCCATTTAGGCTAGTTCCAGTTTAGCACCAAGTAGGTGATAGAGCAGCACTGGGGCGAGTGGGGGGGGGGTTGTTCTGTTGTCAGCATCTCTAATCAGCCACTTAATGGGGAGAGAGCGGGTTGGAACAGCAGGTCTGCTACCTCTCAAGCTTAGTTGGAGGGCGAAATGGGTGAGTTATTTATCATCCCAGAGTTTTATCACTCTGCCTCTCCAAATGAGATGCTATCAGAGATGGCTTAATCTGGTGTCCAGTCACAGTGTTTAACGCCCTTGGGAGGAGAGCTCTGTCGCCTGTCAGGATGCATTGTTCCAGTGGAAGAGACAAGGTGAGACCACTCTCATGAGGTGGAAAAAGAGAGCAATAGCTAGAGTATGTGTTGGGGGTGGGGGGGGGTGAGGTTGGAGAGTCAAAGGGCCAAAAGTAGCAGAGAAAATGTGTGCAAAGATAAATTTTGGGTGTAAAAGAAAAGGGTGAGATGAAAGAGGGAGAATGAAGATGAGGAAAAGACAGGGCTGGGATGAGAGTAAATGAGTCTGAGTCAGAGGGTGGTGTTTTATGGATAAGTCCAAGTCCCTGAGGGCTGCTACAGGCCTCAGTGTGAACCAGAGCTGCCTGAGATATTTAATCCACTCCAGGCACCTCTTCTGTATTTGCCACAGTGTGAATGTTCCTCCAGTGCCACAGCCTTCAGTGAAACTCCTCTGGACACATGCAGGGCAGTGGCATTTACACCAGCAGGCACTTCCTTACAGGCCATTTACCCCTGATGTAAAAAATATGTGGCAGTTTCAGCCATTTAGGATCCATTTAAAAGCCATGTCCTTTTACTCACTCTTGAACCACTACTAAGTGTGCAATGCAGTACATTCTCAGGTACTAAACTCTTAGCTAAGTGGTCACCTCCAAGGTAGTTATCTGTGATTTTAGATAGAGAACATCTGTCCCATTATTTACTTTTCTATTGTACCAATATACAACCATTAATTGCTTTGTTTCATTTTGTTTACACCATTAACACACACAAATATTTATGTTTACCTCTTGAAAAATTAATACATTGAAACCTTTACGGAACATAATTGAACCTTATAATTGACTACAGTAAGATACATGAACATTTGATGAACAACAATGCACTGTACACTACTTTCATCTGACTGTGCAGGGGTCCTGTTTCTTTCATTTTTTTCCGAATGGGGTATTAATTAATGATTAACCCTCCCTTTAAAAATCATTCAAACATCAGACCACAGCCCCTGTCCTGATTCTAGCCCTAAGCTTCTCTTTGAAGTGCATTCTTTCATGGGGTTACTGAAGAGTGAAGGTATTAGAAATGTGAAAACAGAACTGGAACACACTCACTCCCTTGCCCTTTAACTGCGTAAGTTAAAATCTTTAAGGCTAATAGGACTCCCCTGATTCCTACTGTCTTTCCACACTCTTTTCAAGTACATAACTTAAAAAGCCATTTCATAAAAAAGGTCAAATTTCTCAATTTCTGAGCCTTTTTCTAGTTGTATTTAATGTCATTCATTCATTATCTGTAACCTTTATCCAATTCAGGGTCACGGTGGGTCCAGAGCCTACCTGGAATCATTGGGCGCAAGGCGGGAATACACCCTGGAGGGGGCGCCAGTCCTTCACAGGGCAACACAGACACACACACACACACTCACGGACACTTTTGAGTTGCCAATCCACCTGCAACGTGTGTTTTTGGACTGTGGGAGGAAACCGGAGCACCCAGAGGAAACCCACATGGACACAGGGAGAACACACCAACTCCTCACAGACAGTCACCTAGAGCGGGAATCGAACCCACAACCTCCCGGTCCCTGGAGCTGTGTGACTGCGACACTACCTGCTGCACCACCGTGCCGCCCTTAATGTCATTCAAACATTCAAAAATGTTTAGGGGGACCATTAACGGGATTTTTGTGGTCTGTTGGTAGGTGGATTGGCTAGTCTAAAGTGTCCATAGGTGTGAGTGTGTGTTACCCTGCAAAAACTGTCCTGCCCATGTGCCCGGTGATCCTGGGTAAGATCTGGACCTACAATGACCCTGAAGTGCATAAGCACTTACAGACAATGACTGAATGAGCTGAAAAGCTGTTTATTAGAGTTTGTGATCATTTTAAGTGTAAATAATGTCCAGATGGCTAAAATCCTCCTGTTTCCAATATCTTCCTTCCTAGGGGAGGCACAGTGGTGTTGGACTTGAACCTTACCGTATCCCATCACAATTTCCAAATAAAAACACACAGTGGACTTTTCCATTTTTATGAAATTTGTTACTTTTCTGAAGATAGTTGAAGCCAAGGTCTTTTCAAATATACAAGTATACAAATTCAATTTTCTCCTGGGTAAAGGGCAAAACTAATTTTATAACAATTTCTCTGCGGTGGCTCCATTCGACCTTTGAGTCTGACTGTTCCACATAATTCTAATCACCCCACAATAACAGTGCTGATATGTCAAGCAGGTGAATTAGCAACATCCTTCTGAAAAACCCACTGTATCAAAACAAGACTCATGGAGAGACTGAATGGAGTCTGAATACATTAATTTTTCACTTGTGTCCATAATACAGTGCAACAATCAAAGGCACCTAGCTGTTTAAAATTTATCTCAGCAGTCTATTTCTGCCTGTGACTTCACCACAGAACATTAGAATGAATACAGCATAATATTCAATATACAGTAGAACCAGTATAAATGAAGAAAAGTGCTAGATTATAGGTTTTGAAATGGTTCATATCTTCTCCTTAGTCCCTCCATTAGGCACAGTGGCGCAGCAGGTAGTGTCGCAGTCACACAGCTCCAGGGGCCTGGAGGTTGTGGGTTCGATTCCCACTCCGGGTGACTGTCTGTGAGGAGTTGGTGTGTTCTCCCCGTGTCCGCGTGGGTTTCCTCCGGGTGCTCCGGTTTCCTCCCACAGTCCAAAAACACATGTTGCAGGTGGATTGGCGACTAGAAAGTGTCCGTAGGTGTGAATGTGTGTGTGTCTGTGTTGCCCTGTGAAGGACTGGCGCCCCCTCCAGGGTGTATTCCCGCCTTGCGCCCAATGATTCCAGGTAGGCTCTGGACCCCCCGCGACCCTAAATTGGATAAGCGGTTACAGATAATGGATGGATGGATAATACAAGGATACAAGAAAGATTGGAACTTATTTTCCAAATTATATTTGCATTTTACCAGGTTAATAAATTATTTTCTATCCAGATAATTGCTTTTTAGGCGGCACGGTGGCACAGCAGGTAGTGTCGCAGTCACAACCTGGAGGTTGTGGGTTAGATTCCCGCTCCGGGTGACTGTCTGTGAGGAGTTGGTGTGTTCTCCCTGTGTCCACGTGGGTTTCCTCCGGGTGACTGTCTGTGAGGAGTTGGTGTGTTCTCCCTGTGTCTGTGTGGGTTTCCTCTGGGTGCTCTGGTTTCCTCCCACAGTCCAAAAACACACGTTGGTAGGTGGATTGGCGACTCAAAAGTGTATGAGTGAATGTGTGTGTGTGTGTTGCCCTGTGAAGGACTGGCGCCCCCTCCAGGGTGTATTCCCGCCTTGCGCCCAATGATTCCAGGTAGGCTCTGGACCCACCGCGACCCTGAACTGGATAAGCGCTTACAGATAATGAATGAATGAATAATTGCTTTTTATAGCTCATTTTCTCAGTCATCACACTATTTTGCACAGCACTATATATTGTACACTTATATATTGATGAGATTTGGGCAAAAAAAAAAAGCACCATACATCATGTGTACATTTTTTGGGGCTCTCGTGGTCTTTATCTTGCCCAAAAATAGACATAGAAATTGTATTGTGTTTGGTCTGTTCAAATTGGTTCAGCTATATCCCAAACTAACATCCTTTTGGACTATATATCACTTTTCAACCAAATTTAGATGTAGAGGGACAACTTTTTCTAGATGTCTTTTCAGCTTTTCTTTTTCAAAAACCTCTCAATGTTTTTGGACATCTGGCCAAATCATCTTTTCAAAATGGTTTGATGGGTTGGAAAAAATGCTCTGAGCAGCAACCAGTTCTTTTCTCCAGTGCTTGTTCTTTATTATATGAAGCTTTATTATATGACAGTTATTGGCCAAGGTGTATCAGAGATTCAGTACTAAAATTATTTCCTCCATATGGGGGACCCACTCCATGGAGCATATGCTTGTAAAAAGTAGAAAGGTATAAATAAAAAAATAATAATAACCAGTGTAACAAATGTATTAAAAAAAAACACAATCCTTTTTATGTGACTTAACTTTGACTATTCCTTAAGAACCAGGGCAGATGCCACAAGGCTCCCTCTGGTCTCTGCCTACTATGGTAACAGCTCCAACATTTGTCCAAGGCAAAGTTCCACTAATATGACAACAGCACCTCCTCTCCAAAACTGTCCCCCCAACTTCTTGTCTCATCAGAAACACTCAGAGGCAGTCTCTCCAGTCTCTCTGGACACACTGAAACTTCTCCACAGTAAAAGACAGAAGGGTCTTGCTCTCCTCTGCAGAGCTGTCACCCACCACTAGACAGAAAATCAAAACTCTGGACCCAGAGAGGGCATTCCTGGGGTTGTCGGTCCAGTCCATCGCCAGTAAGGTAAACACAATGATGTAAGGATCTTTGATGGATTCAACTTGAACTCATGCTTGAAGGACTGGTTGCCTGAAGACATGGCCTACCCTTCATAGCAACTTTTCTTCCAGTAAATGATTAGAGCTGTCAACAAGTTAGCTCCCACCCATTTTCTGAGGTGCAGAAACCCCAGATGAGTTTCCCTTTAGAATCTGTGCATGAAAAATTACAGAGCCATGGCATCCCTTATAGTAAAAGTAATAAATGACTTAATAAGTAAGTATTACTTAAGTAAAACTTTAAAAAGTAACGACTTAATAAACCGTGGGAACTACTTAATAAATATCTCGTTCCCACGACTTTTTAAGCTGTCCCACCAACGCATTATTAAATCGCCTCAAATTTGTCACCAGCAGGGCTCCGTACAAACAAACCCGTTGTTTTACATCAGACTGTTCGCACTTTCGTCATTCCTGCCAGTGAACTCCTGTTGCGATTTATTAAAATTAAAAGCGACAGCATTTATTCTACTCGCAATACTATTCATATAGTTACGTTTATATTCACTCCCTGGTTTATTTATTTAAATATATTGTATTTATGCACCATCAAGGACAGAAAGACTGTGACGAATCTGCGGAAGGCGGTAGGAGGAGATATTCTGAAGCGGACAGTAGGGCAATGTTATGGCTCCTTTGTAAGGCGCTTGTTTAGAAACAGCGCCGAAGAGAACTGTCTGTGTGGGTCTTATCTTTAAGAGAAAGCCACAGCCGCCGCTGCAACAGTTGTTGGAGGTGGTGTTGGGGTGTTACTTTGTGGAAATGTACCGGAGAGGGACCGGAGAGCGGCAGCGGACCGCGACGGAGAGCGGGCCCCGCGAGGAGCTGCTCGTGTTCGGCTACGCGTGTAAACTCTATCGCGCGGACGAGCACGACCACGGAGTTCAGCTCATCCCGTGGATGGGGGACAAGAGCCTCATGATCGATAGGTCGGTTCAACACACGAGAACGGAAAATTATTCCTTAACCAACTCTCACAATGTCTTCCCCAGACTCTCTTGGAGCTTTGCTTGTTTTTTGTAGCAGCAGCAGGACGAGACGAGGCCCTGGCTCAGGGGACGAATAAAACACGTAGAGACTTAACTTTACAGAACTTTGGCTGTTATTGTTGTTTGTAAAAGACCGACAACACAGATTACAGACTTTTGTGATGATCAGCAGATGCAGAGACCTTCCCTCCACACAGGGCTGTTTACTGTGGAAACAACAGTACTGCTGGTGTTATATTAAATAGCAAATGCTGTGGCAATACTACAAGGATTTCTAATATGTATAACGTTGTCTAATGCTTCTGTTATACGGGAAGTAAACTAGTGTGTATATGTATATTGTGTATATATACTAGTATACCAGAAATACATATTTTTCTTGTAGTATTTACACAGTGCATTCTTAGTTCATGTACTACATTATAAGTGTGCACATTCACTATAAAGGTGTAACCATGAAGGAGCCATGTAGAAATACCTGCAGTGATATTATAGTGCTTTTCCTAACAGTTTGACAATAGATTGTCATTGGAGCCCTGCATTTGTTTCTTGTAGTATTATTGTGAAATTTATAAGTATGGATTTCCCTTGTTTTTAGCCCTCCACTTGAAGGTTTTAGTAGAAATGTAGCATCTTAATTCTGCATTTGTTTTTAAAATTAGTGGTCTTCTGCAGTTTAACTTGGTTTGGATAGAAATGTTAAATCCGAGCTACTGATTAAATACTGACCTTAAGGGGGAGTTACATAAGTACATTTTTATGATGTAAACAAAGACTGAGTGACTGGATGTGAGATGCTCTGCCGCATGAAATGTTCTTTGGATTGTCCTCAGTTGTGGTCATGAGAACTCAGTCCAAAGAAATATATTTTTCTAAAAGCTACATCCAAGAAAGGTACTGTACAAAATGAAAATGGACTTTCTGTGGCAGTGTAGTGTGCCACACAGCTCCAGGGTCCTGGCTTCCTCGCCTCAGGCCACTGTCTGTGAGAAGTGTGGCGTGTTCTCCTTGTGTCTGCATGGGTTTACTCCCAGTGTCCTTTTTGAAGAGCACATAGTATTAGATTGTTGTTGTGGATATTGCAACCTCTGTTTCCTGTACCCACTCCACACAGAATGGTACATTTAGCACACTTGGAGATACTGCATTAATGGCTTTGTTTACATCTGAATGGTTTTATTATGCAATTTAAAACCAGAAGAATATACTATTAGCTCAGCTGAGGGTTTGAACTAAATAGGCCTGCTGCAGATTGCCCTGAAGGGGAAGGTCTGTACATCATGCCACAAGTGGAATTTGCTTTGGCACACTCAAGCTCCAGACCACAGCCAGATCTTCCAATAAGTCTTTTAGCGAATGTGCAAGCCACTGCAAATTCTTCTTCCTACTACTGCAATTATATACCAGTCTGTGAATTAAGGTGGTTCTTATTAAATGATGTATTTGATGGTTTTCTGGAGCCACAGCTTGTTCTTGCTCTCTCGCTCAGCTGCCTAATGTGGTTTTCTTCCAGGATGTGGAGTTTGCCAAGTGGACAGTCTTCATGAAGTTTATTTTTTATTTTTGTAATATTTTCTTTTTCAGTTAAACAACAATCTTGCCAAAAAAAATACATATAGATGAATTAAAAGTTGCTAAACGCCATGTGGGAGTTGAAATGAAATGCTCAACTCTCGATGGTTACAATGAGCCACCTTAATATGCATGGAATCTGTTTCCTGTTTCCAATATGTATGTGTGTGTCTCTCTATCACATAACCCAGACCTTATTTTCTCAGCAATTAAGGCTAAGGGGTCCTGCCAGGCCCTAATTGCCAACTCAGCGCCCACTTCTCTCTTTCGACGGGGAAAACTGGAACTGAGAAGTGGAGTAGAGGAGCGAGCGCAGGAAAAAATCCTCCGTATGGGTTCTTGCGGATAGGTATTTATGTGCTCGGGCTTGTGTGGATGTAACATTTTACAGTAAAACTAGGAATGATGATGTGAGTTCTCTCTCAGTTGTGTGACATGGGTACAGTTTTGAACCATGTAAGGTAAGAGGAAAGTCGTTGTTTTTTTTGTTTGTTTTTTTTCTGTTTTGTCTCTTTTGTTTGAATCAGAGCTGTTGCAGTTTTCTTAGGGCTTAGAGAAGAATGCTATGAAGTCAGGCAGTAAGTTTCTAGAAAGCAAAATGAACATTTCTTGCCCTATATACCTGTGAGTGTTGCGATAGGGCTGTCTCTTTCTTTTGCCTCCAAGGGACTGTGCAGTTCATGCACTTCATCTTGAAAAGCTTGTAGGAGAAATAGTTTTTGTTGAAAAAAAGGAAGAAAGAAAACCTTTACCTTTAGGGTTCCCTGGTGCGGTGAGTATTTGTTTTGTGTATCTCCCAGTTGTTTTCCTGCCTAATCCCATTATTCATTTTTCAGGTACGATGGCCGTGGTCATTTACATGACCTTTCGGAGTTTGAATCAGGCTCATGGAACCAGAACTACCAGCTGTCTGAAGAGGAGGCCAGGATAGAAGCTCTGTGTGATGACGAGAGATATCTGGCCCTGCACACTGACCTGCTGGAGGAGGAGGCCAGACAAGGTAGAAAATACACAAAACATAGACGACATTCAATTATTGAGGGTGACTCCGAATCATAGCTTATAATATTTACCCCCCCCCAGAAAATCTGCTTTTGTTCAGTTCAGGCAGCTTTTTCCTCAGGCAAGAACAACAAGGACCTAGTGCAGTGATAGTATTAAACATTAGAGTCACGTTAAGAGCATTCACATCAAGCTTCTTTATGACCTAAGAATGCTAACACCTCAGTGATTCTATACACGTTTGAAGCTGCTCTCATTTCATATGATTTAAAATGGCCAAGACTGACAAGCTTCCTGATTCATCTATTTTGTTGATTATGTGTGGGCCTGAGCGCATAGAGCATTTTGAAACAAATAAACAAGGTAAGAGATTATTTGTGCTCCTTTAGTAAAAATCCTATAATATATATAATTATATATTTTTTCTTTTATTCAGAAGAGGAATATAAAAGGCTAAGTGAGGCTTTGGCTGATGAAGGATCCTACAATGCTGTGGCTTTCCGCTACAGTGCTGACTACTATGACCCTTCCCAGCCCACTGAAGAGGAGGATGGTAGCAAAGAAAATGGTAGGTAAACACAAGCAGACCATGCTGCACGCAAACTGTTCTGTAGTATGTTTCTCAGACAAGTTGAAAAGGAGCCTCTGGGTAATCCCTGAGCACTAGAGCGAGCCCATGAAAACTTTAGCGTGTTTGCCCACAGATGCCCAAGTGCTTCAGAAAGCCTCATGAAATCATGCCCCGTAAAATACAATATTCATGACTTAGGCCTGGATAAATTGCACAAATTCTTTGGCTTAAAATGCTCTCACTATTTAGCCTAAAATATCAAGAAAAACGTCCAGAAAAAATCCCGATAATTAAATGACTGTTTTCTGTTCTGAAATTTGATTGACTGAGCTACTCTCAAAACTACTGTAAAATACTTGATGCTGACACGTGTATGAGCTCTCGCATCAATTCTCTATCAATACACAGAGACCATTTGCAACTTGAATGGAACTTTGAACATAGTACAGGAGGTCCTCGGGTTACATCAGTCATGTGTTACGATGTTACGACACATCTCCCATTTACTGTATAAAGCCTTGTTTCGACTTAAGTGGTTTTGCGTCGTAAACGTCGTAACGCGAACTTCGTGTTTGGTGTGCGCGGCGGAAGAATACACGGTTACGCGGCTCGGGACCGAGGAGGATAGGTGTTAAGAGAGGATAAGTGCTTACAGTATGTTATTTACGTACAGTATGTACGTATGTTCCGACTTACACTGAAAATCGGTTTACGATGAGACGTAGGAACGGATCAACGTCGTAATTCAAGGAGCCCCTGTACTGAATGGTGGGGTCAAATATTGGCATTCATTTAATGTTAACAGCCCAGAATGATATTGAATATTCAGAATATCAGAATTCACAGTTTAAGAAATTCAGTTGTACGTACATAAATATGTTTATGAATACATGACCAAAAACTTAAAATTTAAACTTAGGAATAATGGAATATACAGTGGTGGACCGTATTTGTTTATTAATCCAAACAGTTTGAACAGCTGTTTGTTTGCCCATTATGTGGAAACTGGTTAATCATTTGCATTCCTAGCTAGAACGTTTCAGTTGCTGATTTGAAACAGACTGAATTTATGAAATATTTGAAAGGCCATTACTCATAGGCGCCATCAAACAACTGAAGAGTAGCATGTTTATGGTATGCTTGAAGAATAAATAGTGAAGCCTTAGGGCTTTGCTCCAAAGAACTTTCCCTCCATTTACGCTATGCCGCAATTCAAGCATTAATTCCATACATATTGATGGTCATTGGATTCAGAGATAAACAGAAATAGCCTCGCTGTTTCATGATTATTCATTAGCACCTGTCCTCTTTTATACTCAGTGGATTTTACAACACATGGGCAAGGCTCTGTGTCTCCAGAATCGCTTCCAGCATTTCAAGTACAAACATTGTTGAAGTTTCAGGCCCCACAGGCAATGCCAAATTTTTTACTTTACTCTGCTTTTTTTGTGATATACTTACTCGGTCGGGAAACAAGTAGCTGCTTTGTGTTGTTCTTTATAGTCCAATTACCGAGAGGGCAGCTTTGAGAGTGCATCTTTTTTTTCCCCAAGGGAATGCCTGAGAGTGCTTGGCCAGAACTTGAGGACAGGCCTGTTCATCTGCAAATGACTCCATGTTGGCAGCTTCTACCTGTACTATGGCCATTGTAGACAGAGTTGTTCCTGTTATCTGCTGAAATTGGCAACAGTAGAATGGACTGCATTTCTGCAATCTTAAATCATTGATAAAAGAGCTGGCAGGAGTTAGTCACCATTCAGCCAACACACAAGCATCCCTGAGCAGATGGTCCTCTTGTTCGGTCACCCAGCGTCACCATCTTTTTGCAGATTTTTGAACATTCTCAGTAATATCTTAATTTATTTCACTCTCTCAGGTTGGCAAGAGAAGTAAGTTTATTTGATAGACACGAGGGACCCGGCAAGGTACAAGTACTTACATGCTTGGGAAAACAAGGCTCTGAGGCTCCTCAGTTTATAATTCTCTAATGTGATCAGCTCAAACAAAGATTAGCCCATAACAAGGTACAGGAGCAGTAGATTTGCCAAAAGTCAGCAGGTTTGGAACTAAGGTGCCAGGCGTGTGCACATGTCTCCAGCTCTCCTACCGTGAACACAGCATAAAATTTTCATTTAATTTCCGGATGAACTATCTCTTTGTTAGCTCAGGCAGTGGGGGGCATGGTAGATGGAGGTAACCTCAGTAAACAGAGCTGATGGGACCTGAGGATTCTCACAAAGTCTGAGTAACTAAGTGAAACTTAAAGTGCCTCTGGTGCTTTAACCCAGGTGAAGGTTGTTGTCATGGTGTGCTGTCTTTGCAAGTTGAGCTTTAGGCTCTTCACCTTTTTCTGTTCTAAATGTTCACTATCTATCTTGTTCTGTTCTCTAAATCTCTCAACTTTCAGACACTGAAACTCAAGAGGAAGAATGTGAAGAGCCTTTTGTTGCACCTCCTGGCTTGGTTATTCCACCTGATGTGGAATTGGTAAGATCCAAATATGTTCAGTATTGGTTTACATTCATTGGTTCATTTTCTGTCATCACTTACACAGTTCAGGTTTGTGATGGTCCAGAGCCTACATTGAATCACTAGGCACAAAGCAAAAACACTCCATGGACAGGGCACCAGTCCATTGCAGGGCATCTCACACTCACCCAGTCATTCACACATTCACAACTATGGGCACTTTTACATGACCAGTCCACCTACCAGCTTGTGGTTTTTGGACTGTGGGAGGAAACTGGAGCACCCAGAGGAACAGATGCACAGAGAACCCATCAAGCTCCTCACCCTGGAGTTGGGTTACAGCGCCAGAACGTGTTGTGCCATTGTGCTGTCCAGTATAGGTCTTCAGATTATGCTTTTCCAGTGTTTTGTTGCGCAGTTCATGCTCAGTACTTGTATGAATTCCTGTGACTCATATATATTTTTATATTTTAGCTCTCATGTAAGTTTGATCCTGTGATGAAATACACTTCAGGAGAGTAAGTAAATGATGTAAGTCATGAAAGTAAATCAGAAATATCAGCACAGAACCGCTGCTAAGGACAAGACATAAAAAACTAACTTAATGCAACTTAATTTATTGAATATATTTTATTAAAATATAATAACCATAGTTAATAGTGAATAGAAGACTTGTGAATTTAGACTTAAATCAAACACTTCACTGACAGGAGGTCAGAGGCTAAACCTTTCGTATTTAAAAAGCTTTAATTCAGTTTGTTTGAGTGGGATGAGTGTTCAGGACAATTTTAGATTTCAAGGCACCTGTATAAGTGCACATGAACATGCTGTTTTTCTGAAGTGCACTCTAATATAAAGTGCTATAATACTGATTTGCAAACTCTCCATAATTTTGAAGGGAGTTTTAAGCATTGACAGTATATTCCACTGTACAGTACAGTGCAGATGGCAGAAATCATTGTTTTCTTATTACATTAAGTCACAACAGATTCCAAAGTTGGACTCTCAGCAGCCAAGACCTGGTAGACCTGCATAACTGTCTCTTTTAGATAAACAGTCCTTAAAACCTTTATTTTTGAGAGACAGGAGAAATAATTTACTAAGAAGAAGGGACAAATAATATTGAATTTGTAAAATCAAACAGAGAAGTGTCTGGTATTCTCAGAACAATGAACTTACCAACCCCCGAAGCCCAGACCTCAGCAGTGCTTTTATTTAATGGTCAGTACTATTAAAATATTTTAAATATATTTAATATATATTTATTTGTCATATCGCCAAGAATATCTTTATTGCGAAAATACCCTGAAATATTGTGGTATTATTTTAGGGCCATATCGCCTACCCCTACTATCTAGTGTTTCCAAATTACAGCTTTAAAACCATTGTGGTGCTTTACTGACCTGTAATATGGAGAACAGAGCCTCTGTTGTTGCTGCTCTGGGCTCATCACTGCTGAAACTTCACTATGTAACTTTTGGAGGCAGCTAGGAAATTTACTTTCCCCACCAACTGATTTCAGGACAGTGCTGTAAAAGTGCATGACACTTAAATTGTAGTTGGCAAATACACCAGATCTTACCTAGTGTTCTTTTAGCCTTTAAATATCAATGATGTTGTGGTGTAGAATGTGATAAAATATGATAGGGATGTCGCAGATGTTTAATCTGCTGTCTTTGTTCAACTGTATGCCCCTTAGTCATGTAAATGTTTAGTGAGTGTTTACAAATCCCAGGTTACACAGTATGGAGTTCTGAAGAGGTGAGCTGCTTTGTGAAAGGTCTGAAGCTCAGGGTTTGTTTTTGACCTTCAAGGTACTTCAAGTCTAAGTGGTCTAAATGTCCTGGATATCAGGGGAAAGCAATAGCGTTCTAGCCTCGCCTGCCTTCCCCCAGAGCTTCTCCCCTTTAATCTTTAAGCAGTCCATGCTGAGCTGAGGTACTTTCATCTTGCTGTGTTCATCATTTGGGAAAGACAGCCAAGCTCTGAGGTTCACCAGTGGTGTGCACATGACCTCTGTGTGGAGATGAATGCTCTCCCTAACATGTCTCTCTTAAGCCCAGATGTTCTGATCACTCCCCTCACGCTTCAGTTTGCGAACGCTGATCCCATGAAAAGGTGAGGGCCTTTGCTTCCAGCCGTACCTGCTCATTTTTATCGTGCTCTCACCTAATGGGATTTTGATAGGCGCAGCAGTGAAACCTTCAATCGCTCTGGCTTGAAACACCCAATTAGTTTTAAGCTGGTGAGGTTCTTTGAATGTCTCTGCTGAATTATTAATCTGCAGCTGCTCTCTTTACCCTCTTTATTATTTTGCACCAGGCTTTGGAGCCTGCCTACACAACAACTGCCAGGGAAGAATGTGTTCTCTCTGGCTCTCTCTGTCTCTTTCTCCCTCATTCTATTGCTCGCTCTGCGTGAGGATTCCAGGATGAATGTTGGGTTATTTATCTTCATAATTGTGAGGTTCCTGGCAAGAAGAATTTGCCGCTCTTGGCCTCCCAGGCTTTGAAAGCAATAAGTCGCTTCCTGTTTAACTGGACGCCATGGAGTTCAAGTGCTGACTTTTGATAAGTTCTTCTTAGTTTATTGTTTGCACTTCAATTCTGAAGAGAGATGGCTTTAGCATGGTCTTTTATTCCTCCATTCTAGTGCGACTACTAATGATTTACTATTCAAAAAGGCGTAACCACTTCTAGGACACGGAGTAATGCCTTCATATGCACTCTGAATTGTTTATAAAGAAATGGTTTTAGATACAGAGGCGCTTGCCTCGAAAAATCATAGTCTTTACCTGAAAGTCGTCTTCTGTCTGTGTCTGATCAGCAGGGATCAGGACCATCATATATCAAACCTTTGCTCATGAATGTTTGATTTCACTTTTATGAGCCTGAAAGATAACAGCGAGCAAATCTCTTTGTGGATTTCTCCTATGGCTTTAAAAATGTTGTGCCCTCTTCTTTGTAAAATGTTATTCGCTCACATCATTCAAATCTGTATTTAGTTCTTGTTCCATGTGTTTCAGCCAGCAACCATCAAGACACATGCCATCATTGAACGTACTGCAAACTTTGTATGTAAACAAGGAGCCCAATTTGAAATTGTACTCAAGGCAAAGCAAGCTGGAAACTCTCAGTTTGACTTTCTACGCTTCGACCATTATCTGAACCCCTACTATAAACACATTCTTCGAGCCATGAAGGAGGGACGATATACATCGACCTCTGACAGCAAGCAAGACCAGGCAGAGGGTAGGTTGCACCATTTTAAGTAGAACTGACAATATTAATAATGCACACAGTTGCTCCAGAAAGAGGTTTGGACATTTGTCTTGAATTCAGTATTTTCACCAATTCATTTTTACACTTCTCCCATTTCCACACTTCTTACACTTGATCCCATTAAAGAACACTTAAACCCTTGCTAATAATTAATGGTTTGTTCGTGTCTTACAGTGGTTTATGTGTCTAAATAAGTTCTAGGGCCACTATATATTTAATTTCACTTGTTGAGTACATGCAGTGTGTTAAGAAATGTCATAAATAGTATTTGTATATTTTTCCATTGTCTACAGAATCCAAAGCAGAGAATTCTGATGAAGACAGTGACAGTGATGATGGAGATGGCAGTTATCTCCATCCCAGTCTCTTTGCAACTAAGAAGAGCTCTCGTCTGGAGGAGATAATCAAGGTATTCAAGGTCTCATCGTCATTCACTCATTTTCAGACATATATCCAGGATTTGTATAGTAGCTGGGAACAATAATTTGAATAGTCTTCTATTGCACTCATTCTTCAAGTGTTCTCTTCCTCTTCATATATGCAGATACATGAGTCTTATATTAAAGATGCTCAGATTGTGGGTCACACTTTTTAAAAAAAAGTTTTTGTGTTATTTATTCTAACTGCTTGCTTAACTGTCTTCCAGCATTCTAGCCACATACTTTGGAATGAACTGTTCTGTTAAGATGTTTTATTTCCTGACATAATTGGGCCTGCTATCAAAGCATCTGACATCAAAGTGCTTTAGATTCTGCTTTTCATTTGTTGTAGATGGGACTAAATCATTTTAAAGCTCTCTCTGCTTGATTTAACATTCTGTATGTTTTTAGTCCATGTCGTAGTCCATGTCATTTGTGACGGGCATGACAAAGTAAACGAGGAGTTAAAAGGTGGTTAAATAAGTCAGTATGTTATCATTTTTTTCTGTCACGATGCACAAGACTTTCAAGACCATGTCTAATCACAGCTTTGAGGCTTCCTTTTTTAATTTCAAATCATCCTAAGTCTTTAATAACTCACTAGTTTTGATGAGACAGTAGAAAGAGTCTGTTTCTACTTATGACAAGAATTTTTGAAGCCCCCCTTTTCAAAGAGTTTTTTTTAACACTTTTGCTTAATAAAATTCTTTAGAACAGAAGTTAACCATCCAGTCCTTGAGGGCCAGTTCCTTTGTGATTGTTGTTTCTAGTTCCACATTGTAGAGTGTGGAAATTGAGCTGTAGAATGCTGATAGGCTAGAATGCTGGGCGGCACGGTGGTTTAGTGGTTAGCACGTTCGACTCCCAGCGCTGGGACCTTGGGTTCAAGTCGTTTCTGGGTGGAGTTTCCATGTTCTCCCCGTGTCTGCGTGGGTTTCCTCCAGGGTCTCCGGTTTCCCACAGTCCAAAAACATGGAGGCTTCTCTAATAAATGTCCTGGTGTGTGAGTGAAAGAGTGTGTATGTGAATTAATGTCTGTATGTGTGAGTGAATGTCTGTGTGCCCAGATATGGATTGGCGCTCTGTCCTGGGTGAAATCCTAGTGCCCGATGCAGTCCTCCAGGTGGATGGTGGTTCCTGGTCGAGAGTACACTGTGTGCGTTTGCCTGCCGCTTCTCGCCAGTGTGTGTGTGGATTGAGTGTTCTGAGCGTTCTGGGCAGTGTGGATTGTAAAGCTTCCTTGGCTATCTAGAAAGGCGCTATATAAGTGTAACGATAGATAGATAGATGGATAGGTAGTCAGACAGACAGATCGATTTGTGTTGACCGGAAGTACAATAGAAATAGGAATTGTTTGTCTCCTGAAGCAGGATTTGTTAAACCCTGAGCCAAATAATAATTGTTATTTTACACTTGGCCATGTTATAAGTCTCAATTGCAAGTACTCCAGAGTCTCATCCTACTGGCTGGTGGTTTTAAAGGCATTCATCTTGTGAAATATGTGAGCTATGGAAATGTGATTCTGTTCTTTTATGTTCTAGCCCCTTCAGGTGATGGACCCAGACCACCCTTTGGCAGCGCTAGTTCGTAAAGCCCAACAGGAGAAGAATGGGACCTTTGCTCTAACATCTAAGCCTGAGGAAGAGGCTGCACCTGCAGTCCAACCCACACCAGCAGATTACACCACTGATCGTAAGTACACTCTACACTGCAGGTAGATGTTTCAACTGACAAATTATTTAATAAAACCTTTCTGCTGGGGCTGTGTATTCAGAGTGTAGGTGGGGGGCTTCCCCACTGGTTTCCCACTGTGACTTTATTGCCATGTTGCAGTACATCATTACAGGAAATTATCTCTGCTTATCTGCTCAAGTGTTTCAGTGTACAACTCTGGAACATCTTCCGTGGATTAGTGGAGTTTTACGTCCTTCTGAACAAACTTTCTGCACCAAAGAGTCATCGTTGTAGTGCTAAATATTTAAGGCGTCTGAAAAATGGATTGTTTGTGAACGATACTTGAAGATGCCCTTCAAAAGAGTGGCAGTGATGTAAAGCCACTCATAAATGAATGATACTTTCAAGGGAGGCATTCATTCATTATGTGTAAGCGAGTATCCAGTTCAGGGTCGCGGTGGGTCCAGAGCCTACCTGGAATCATTGGGCGCAAGGCAGGAATACACCCTGGAGGGGGCGGGAGGCATTCACTTACAACTTAAGGGAAGTAGTTAATTAAATTAAGTTTGTAGGCTTACCTTGTGTTTTACTTTTCTCACACTCCATCAATTCTCAGGTTCACTCTTTAATATTTATGTACGTTTGTTATTATTATTATTATTATTATTAATACATTTTTTAAGTTTTTTTGACCAGAACATTTGAATTGTGCTTCAGTACCATGTTTATAATAACCTATAGAATAACTAATGCTTTAAATGAGCTGGGTGTGCTGCATACAGGGCAGTCATTGCTACAATTTTCCATCTAATCAATTGATGCATTTGTTCTCTGTTTTTACAGGTTGTATATGATTGGGTTTTCTCTCATTTGTAGCAGAAACTCAAAAATGACTTGTTGGTTCACAATTAGGTCAAGTGTTTTTATAAATTAAAACTTGAGATTGGGTTACCATTCGTAACAAGGCCAGCATTCATTTCCAAAATAATTTTAGCAAACCCTGTATACTTTCATTAAACTCATCCTAGAGAGCTTTCTCACAGATATGTTCTTCCAAATTAAAATATGAAATTTGTTTTTAAGCCTTTGGCCTCTACTTGCAGTGCACTGTGTCCCCTCATGGCAGCAGGATCATAGGTTCAGCAAGTTTGGCCAATGTTTTCTCTCTGTCTTCTTTTTTGTTACATGTGGAGGATGTAAGGGAATAATTCAGACCTAAATAAGTAAGCAAACTCAAATGCAAAAATTATGTAACTTCAATCTGTTTCTGCTATAAATGTATAATCCCTTCTGACATGCCAGTTTTAGAATTTCACTTGCTGAAGATGAGTGAAAGATGCAGAAAAGCTAAGTGTTTAAGAGAATTGGCAAGCATACACACCAAGTATTTATAAAATTAAAGGTTTCCTGCATGAGATTAAAATGAAATTAAGGGACCAGGAAAATAACAGGTGGGCTAGTCAGTAAAAGGTTATGTTTGTGGGGAGGGAATAAAATCTAGCACAATACTACAGTAGTACAGAAAACACTTAAGTGGGCTGGCGAAATAGTATTGCTGATCAAAATAATTGTACAATGTTCAAAACACAAATTAATGTTATTGTCCAAGTTCACCTTATAGTCCACACTGCAAAAAATGAAATCTAAGCAAGTAAAATTGACTTAAATCTAGTCTATATATCTAGTATTACTCATTTGGAAATTGTCGTAAGAATATAATAAGATTATTCAACTTATTTTACTTGTTTTAAATCATTTTATCTATAGAAAGTGTCTTATTCCATTGGCAGATATTTTTGCTTCTTTTAAGCATCATTTTATGTTATTTCTTGAATTAAGAAAAAATATCTGCCAATGGAATTATACACTTTTTGTGGATAAAATGATTTAAAACAGGTAAAAATAAGCTAGAAATAAGTTGAATAATCTTATTATATTCTTACGCCAATTTCCAAATGAGTAATACTAGATATATAGACTAGATTTAAGTCAATTTTACTTGCTTAGATTTCATTTTTTGCAGTGCAATGTTAATACTAAACTTTCTTTGAAATGTTAACACATTTTGGCTATTAAGTGCAGCACACTGGAGCCAGCTCCCAGATCAAGTTGTTTTGGTTATAAGTAACTGGTTGAGGAATTGCTTCATGGGTCAGCAGGCCACAGGAAGTGCCCAGTCAGTCACTGCTTTCTGGGATTTCCTCCTCAGAGGCCTTAGCTAAGGCTGACCCGGGCTTTGTCATGTTTAACTAGCCATGCTGCTCCTTCATCTCAGTGTGGAGGACTCATCACCAAGGAATCACCTTTGCACCACTCCACATGCCCCGCCAGCTCCCTGGGCTTGACAAAGCAAGTGATTTCTGCTGAAAGATTCAGGCTTTTAGCCATTTCACACTGCAAGAACAGCCTCTCCTGGGTTTTTCAGGGTTCAGTTATTCGGAGTACATTTACTTCTTTATTAATGCAATTTATTTAATGTGACAACAGTCACGAGAGGCAGCCTTTGTTCTGTGCTCTGTTGATGGAGAATGCTGCTGCCAAGGCAGCAGTCCCTACTGAATGAGCCATGGATTTTTATTTTTTAAATAATAATGCACTTTCGAGCATTATAAAATGGACTATATATTATTATTTTATTTTATTTATTTATTATTGTTTTTTTGCCCTGCATTTTATTAGTGTGGTTTAAAAGTAGGGCTTATAGAAAATATTACAGAGACTTTGTACATTTCAGTATTTAGTCATCGCATAGAAGTTACAGGAGATACAATCATGGCCGAAAGTGTTGGCACCCCCTGAAAATTTTCCAGAAAATGATTACTATTACACATGTTTTGTTATACATATTTATTTCCTTTGTGTGTATTCGAACAACAGTTAAAATGAATCCAAAATTGATGTAATTTCATGCAGAACTCCAAATATGGGCTCAAATTATTAGCACCCTCAACTAAATATTTGGTTGCACACCCTTTGGAAAATATAACTGTAATCAGTCGCTTCCTATAACCATCAACAAGCTTCTTACACCTCTCAGCATGAGCTTTGGACCATTCTTCTTTTGCAAACTGCTCCAGGTCTCTAATATTTGAATATTGCGTTCTCCCAATAGAAATTTTAAGATCTCTCCACAGGTGTTGAATGGGATTTAAGTCCGGACTCATTGCTGGCCACTTTAGAAAACTCCAGCGCTTTTTTTCTATCCATATCTGAGTGATTTATGAAGTATGGTTGTGGTCATTGTCCTGCTGGAAGACCCATGACCTGGGATGCAAACCCAAGTTTCTGATGCTGGGCCCTACATTGTGACCCAAAATCCTTTGGTAATCTTCAGATTTCACGATGCCTTGCACACAGTCACCCCCAGTGCCAGAGGCAGCAATACAACCCCCAAAAATTTTGAACCTCCACCATGTTTGACTGTAGGTAATGTGTTAATTTCTTTGTAGGTTTTCGGTAAACAGCAGAATGATGTGCTTTACCAAAATCCTGTATATTGGTCTCATCTGTCCACAAGACGTTTTTCCAGAAGGATTTTGGCTTACTCACTTACGTTTTGGCAAAGTACAGTCTAGCTATTTTATGTCTCTGTGTCAGCAGTGGGGTCTTCCTGGGTCTCCTGCCATAGCATTTCATTTCATTCAAATGTCGACAGACAGTATGTGCTGACACTGATGCACCCTAAGCCTGCAGGACAGCTTGAATTTTTTTGGAACTTGATTGGGGCCGCATATCCATCATCCGGACTATCCTGCATTGCAACCTTTCATCAATTTTTTCTGTTCTGTCCTCGTCCAGGGAGATTAGCTACAGATCCATGGGTTGTAAACTTCTTGATTATGTCGTGGACCGTGGACAAAGGAACATCAAGATCTCTGGAGATGAACGTGTAACCTTGAGACCTTGGTTCTCAAGTCCTCAGAGTTTTCTTCTCCTCTTTCTGCACCTCATGCTTAGTCATACACAATGCAATGCAAACTTTTTTTTTTTATTGCCCAAACCTGTTACTGTTGCTTAAAGTTATTTACCCACAATTTGAAAAAGTGGCGATGATTTTGTGTGGTCCATCTTTGGAATTTTGCATAAAATTATATCAATTTTGGCTTTTCCCTCTGTTTTTGGTTGTTCCAGTACAAAGAAAGGAAATAAACATGTGTAATTGCAATCATTTTCTGGGAGAATTACTGCATGTTCTGGAACAATTTCAGGGGTGCCAAAACTTTCAGACACGAAAAAATAACTGAGTGCATTAGCGTATTTATTTATTATGACAAATTATGACAAAATAACTGAGTGCATTAGCATATTAATTTGGGCATCTGGGGCTCCTGCCATCCCACAAACTATGAAACAAGACAACCCAGTCAGTGTTTTGTGATCTGAAAAAAAAATTGAAAACAGGATGATTTTTGTGCCTTACATTGATAGCAGACACATCAGATTTGTGCCGCCTCCTCGTTTGTGTTTCTCCAATCACAGCAACCGAAGCCAAATGCGCACACATCTAGTTCTCATGGAGGTTAGATAATATTTCAGAGTTAGGATGTTTCTGTAAGACCTGTCTTTCCACACAATTAAATCTGCTAAATTTGATTCGCCTTTGCAGTAGTTCATCCTTTTGTCTGCTACAGGTTTCTGTGAGCTGTCCTTGAGTGTGTGCTGGCACTTTACTGTACTGTACTCCTACAGACTAATCCTTCTGAAACAGCAATCTCATCAAATCCAACAGCACATGCTGAGAGCTCAACTCTGTTTGGTGTCCTCGGCTCTTTCCTCCACAGGAAGACAATTGGATAGATTTGCTTCTGTCATTGGAACGGAAAGCTGTTCCAGGAAGAATTGGAATTAGGGCCATGCCATAATGGGGTGAATTTGTATTTCCCCCACTTTTTTTTTGCATCTCCAGTAGAGCAGTGATGTCATGTGGCTATAATGATGTCAAATGCAGCTTACACCTCCCTGTCTTGAACGTACCTAGCTTCAAGTGTCATTTGCAAGGAGTGTGGTATTGTAAAGTAAGCTTAAGATGTTCTCAAACAGCAGCTGAAGACTGAAATGTGCACCGATCTTGAAAGTCTGCACAAGAGTCTTTTTCCATCTCACACTCTTACAAACTCCCAATCAGGTTTCACTGCACTACTGCCCTGCTTGGCTTGGTTTAATTTTGGTTCTGTCTGTTCTGTTATTCACACGCCTGCTTCTGCTTGTGCTGTTGTTCACCTATTGCCATTGTTCAGAATAAGCCTATTCAAGCTATCCTGAATAATGACTCGGATCAACCCCAAGCTCTGTTGGAAGTGGTAATCAACTGAAGATGTATCCGGTCAAAAGGGCCAGTTTTCAGGGTATACAGTGAAAAAGCAGCCATAGCCCATGTGATATGCACACAGTCTTTCTTTTTTTGCTTCAGTTTCAATTGTTTGATTGAGCCTTTTTGAGATTTTTAAACTTTCTCTATAATCTAAATGATTTTTGCTATTAATGTTTATAAAGTGATAAATCCATGCACTGTATTTCTTTAGAATTGATGTGTTTTTGTCAATTTTAAATAAGTCAGTTGACAGTGAAAGTTAACATATTTGGTGATTTCTCTTAGAATGAGCCGGGTCATAGGCAAATAGTCCCAGATCAATGGAAAAGAAAATGAAAGCTGCATGATCTACTGCGGTTTTTAATTGTCATTACAGTATGAATTACCATAATAAACACATTACACAGAGCTTCGAGAGACAGCGAGCAGTGGAACAACCCTGCTTTAATTACACTACCCCGACAGCTCCACAAGACTGGCTCAGCAGTGCTTTTTTTTTTTTCAGATAAGCACGCGTATTCATTAATATATCTTACGTTTACATTTGTTCATTTAGCTGGCTGATGCCCAAAGACCTACAAAATGTGCACCAGCCACAGGTCTTCAATGGCCTTCTCTCTGTGAAAGGTCTCTTCTTTTTTCCATTTTCTTTCTATTTTCACAGCTCATGCAAGCATTCCCCTTCTGGGTTTTCTGTTAAATGAATACAGGGGTAGGCTATTTGTTCAGTAAATAAGTGATATTTTGTGATAAATGGCTTTCGAAGATGTCAGTTTAAGATGAAATAGGAGTCTGTGTGTTCCCCCTTAAGTTTCTTTTAATGACTTAATGTATATGACCATTTTGAACCGTTTTATAAGCACGTTTGTGTCTGTACTGAAGCTGGAATTTGTGCAGCTTTACTTACACCACAGTCTCTGCCTTTGCCTTACAAAGCTGTAATTTGCAAGGCATTACAAATACCCCCAGTCTAGCTCTGGGCATTTCATTTGCATTGTACTTCATTATCATTGGTAAGGAGTTCGAGATAGGACTCAGGATGCTACCTCACTTGAGAGGCATCTGGGACAAAATGCAGCATCCAAAAATTACAAACTACCATTTTAAAACTTTCCAACACTGCTCAGTGTCAGTATTGCATTAAAATAACTGAATTACCACATGACAATTATGTTTACCTGATCACTGAGAGGATTTATTTGGTTTTACTGTTTGTTTTTGACAGAGATGGCAATGTTGCGTTTTTCTAGCCAGGATGTTTTGTATTATACATCACTGCTTTAGGTTAAGAATCCGTATTCAGCAAATTCAGCTATTGATGTTTTTTATTTATTTATTATTATTTATTTTTTTTCCCTAGAAGTGATAAACCCAGCCAAAATCCAACATTATAAAGAGCTCTATAGTTTTATTAAACACAAACACACACACACACACACACAATAGATTTCAGACACAAATGCAGCTGTGTCCAGAGCCTGATACTCCTTTCCTCCCACTTGCGTTGGTCTGTTAAAGCTGCCTTTGATGTGAGACTGCAATCTAATGGAAAGCTAAACTGGCATGAATGAGCAGGGAAAGACTAGTGGCCTGGCTCTGGCGTGGGGTTAGAAAAGCTTTGGCTCTGACACACTGTGGATATCATTACTGCCACTGCAGGGCCATTCTGATTTAATTTGTGTGTGTGTGTGTGTGTGTGTGTGTGTGTGTGTGTGTGCAATTCATTCATTAATTTTTGTTTTTTAGCTTTCACCCCTCTCCCCCAACCTGTGATGTTTTTTGGTTCTTAACACTGTTCTATGAAATGTATGTTGCTTGTACTGGGTTGAAATATGTCCCAAAGTATTTTAGGAAAGTTAGATGACATGATTGCCTCCAGTGCTTTAAAAAGATTGTGTGACAGTGATTTCATTATGTCTTCATTGTCTGAATTTATCTGAATTTATTTTTCCACACATCCATTAGTCTTCGACAATGGTTACTTCAAGTAGGGATGCATAAATAATATATACAAGTATGTGTATTTTTGTACTTGCTGATACTGATAATTAGGATTGTGCGATCAGAAGCATTGTATAATAGTGTAGTTTTTAATTAAAACATTTTTGTTTAATTAAATATTTTATTGTTCATTTGTGAAACTTTCTTTTTATTTAGCATTTTCCCAAATTACACCATCAATAATTTGAATTTCCCTCTGGGAACAATAAAGTATCTATCGGTCTATTAATTAGTTACATGAGATGCAACAAGCTCTTGATATGCATTTGCGCATTATTGTGCATCTTTTAAGAAGAGTTTCCGTTATATGTTTATTTAAGAGCAGCAGCCTGATCTATGGCGTTGGAACCAATTCAAAATTTGTGAGTGGAGAAAATGATTTAGTTTGAGGAAAAACCACGTCAGGCAAAGAACAGTGCTCTCACAAATGGGAAAACATTTCCTGGGAGGAAAGTACACTTTAAGTGACGAAAAATCCACCTCGTTCGAGGACAGTCAAAACGAGAATCTCGGGTCCGCTTTGCTTGGGTTGCCATCACTGATCGTGAAATAATTCCGGATCGCAGACATGTTGAGTTGTCTGCTCATTAGCGCACAAGGTATCGGATGTTGGTATCGGAGCCTCATTCACGATTACGTGTAAATTAACATGGTATCGGTATTCAGTTACAAATTTAGATTGATTGCCTGAAACCATATTATACCTGTTTGGAATTTGAGTTGCAGTGTTGTAAACCAAATATTGTTATTGTCTTATTCCACATGAATACTTTCTTAAAAGAAACACGTCTTTTCAGACCTATAATGTAAAGTGGTCTTTTCACAGTAGGAAGCTGGACAAACATCTGTGGAGTTTTCAAATCTGTAACATTTTATTTATTTTACTTTTTTTCATTTGATTCTCTCCTGATATCTGAAAAATGAACCCTTTGGTTTATCTTATGGTGACAATTTTGGTTGTCTGCCGAGTCTTGGGGTGGAAAAATCTCCTTTAACCATTTTTGATGCTGCTATTTGCAAGTCCACATTGGTTTGAGCTTGGGTAATCACCTGTGTGAGTGTTTGGGGCCTTTTTTTATGGAAACGTAATATCGCTGACTGCTTTGTCAACGGCTTTTTAGAGATACTATAGTTTCAATGGTTGGATGGATGGGAGATATGAAAGTGTCAGTAGGGTACACAAACAAAACAGCAGACTAAATATATACTGATAGGTTTGATGTGCCTAGTGTTAGAAAGTGAATTGCTTAATGGTTATTTTAACTGGAAATGAAATGAACAAAATGCTCATAGAGTTCTGTGAGTCTTTTTCTGTGGGTGCTTCACTAAAACGTTTCTTTTTTTGACCTTAGCTGGCATGTAAATACATGTGCTCAGAGTGTTCTGAATTAGATTCTCAACATAAAAACATCTCCGTTACATGAGTTAAAACTCAACATGAAAAGATGACCCTAATTATTCGTGTTATTGCAGAAGAAAAGAAAGTAAAATACTCCTCTTCTCCCTTTGCTCTCTGTCTGCTCTTGACAAAGTAAATTTAATTACTCTAAGCATGATCTGGACATAGATTATTTTAATTTTTAATTTGTATCAATGTCAGATTTCCCCTCTGTGTTTTCTGCCTTTACACTTGAGGCTTGAAATTCTATTAGTGTTGAGATGTGGATCCTGGGTGGATATGTTCTCTTTCCTCTGAACACTCGTTCAGCAGAGCTGTCACGTAACAGCAGCATGAAAGCTTCCCAAATAAATGGCAGGCCAAGCATTATACACACATTTGTATTCCAGTGACTTCATTCCTTTTGTTGGTTTGCACTTATATGCAAAGTTTGGGGTGCTCCTGGTTAAAATGTATGTTTTTGTTTATTTGAAGAGTTGAAAATAAGTGGACCTCCTCTACAAACAACACGGCACATTTTAATGCACTTCCACTTAATTTCATAGACTTGACCTACTGGGGCAAAATAAAACGTAAATTGTGTCCTTTTCAAACGTTTATGGTACATTTTCTCTTTTATGGAGAAATGGGGATTACTTGGATGTTGTGAAGAAAAATGTCATAATGAACTCTTTATTTGTCAAGTTTCCAAACATTTGCATACAATTTTATATCTCATTCCCTCTTTTTCTTTTGCTCTGTTTTCACAGCTAACATGGCTGCAATGTATTATGGGTATTGTATGCTCCCGGACGGCACGTACTGCTTGGCCCCTCCACCTCCTGGGATTGACGCCAGCGGCTACTACAGCTCCATGCCCGCTGGCATGCTGCCCGCAACCTCAGTGTCGAACGCTCCTCCGCCACCAGGCACCACACCTCCTCCTCCTGACCCTATGGCCACTGTCCCATCGGCCCCTGCCACTGCTACTGCCCCAGCCCTGGCCCCTGTTTCTGCTGCAGTCTCTCAACCTGCCCCTGCTGCTCTGCCTGCCACCAGGTGCGTGCCATATTATGCAAGTGTTAAGGCAACCCTGGTCAAAGGATTTTATTATTATTATTATAAATGAAAATAAGTACATATTCTGTACAGAGAACAGTTCAATGCATGCTTACTGTTTTATTAGCCATATTATACATATTTGAAAATACACTGACTGTTATGAATCTCAGTATATTTCTCACACTGATTAAGCTTAACCCTAGACTGAAACTTCCAGTGGCAGTTCTCCACCGACACTGAAATGTAGTCTTAGATCAGGCTTAGTCCATGTCCAGGAAACAGCAAAACATGTCTTTGTGTTATAGCACATTCTATCCAGTATATGACACTCATTTCTCCCATTGTGGACCCATGTTCAGTCATTACACCAATGCAAAATGGAATGCTCATTCCAAGCATGAACTAGTGAGGTACAATACCCACCAGCGTTGAGCTCCAGAGCAGTGCCACTGCATTCTCTATCGTGATGGAGCTCTTTCCAGTAGTTGTGGAATGAGTTGTGGTACTGTTTGTGATCAGTTAACCTCAGTGTCTGACCTCATCAATGCTCCTCTAGCTGAATCCTATTATTGGATGAAAACCGCAGACCTACCTTAAAAACATTGGGACCAAGCAGTGTACTCATGATGCCGTATTGGACACACCAGATTAAAGCCTGATTTATACTTCTGTGTTGATTCAATGAAGAGCGTACACCGTAGGCTACGGAAGAGCACTACGCCGTTGTTAGTGTCTGCGTCACTCTGCAATTACATTGCCACAACACTAGGGCTTAATCTTCCTCTACACCCTGTAGTACACAATGTAGTTGTGCAGTAGAGTTGCTTTTATAAATCTTTAAAGTGCACTATTAACGAGTAGGTCGTTGTTTGGGACTGAGTAGAGTTTACATGAGGTGCCAGGAAAGTAACTAATGCAAAGCCGGCATGTTTTTCCCACGTAGCGTCACTTCTCGTTGAGTTATATATTTTTCCCGGAGACCGACGTGTTTTTCCTTTGTTCAGTATTTTTATTCATCCCTGAAACTCACACCTTGTCTCTGGAAATGTGCTGCTTTCTGCATCTGTGTGTGTGGAGGAGAGGAGTTCTTCGGATCTACATAAACAATATCCATTTGACTTCTGACCAATCACGTTTGTTGCGGTACTTTTCTGGAGAGGTGTGCGAATCAGGCTACTCAGTAGGGATCGTGTCGATACACAGCCTACGGGGTATGGTCGATGCAGAAGTATAAATTGGGCTTAACTCCTATGTATCTAGTAAAGGGTGAACGAGAGATACAAGATAAAAACAACAACAACAAGATAAAATATTTAATTTTGGACCGTGTTGATGTTGGCCATGAGAGGCAACAGATTCTAACTACAAACTCCATAACAGAATTATTCAACAATGCGAAAGCAACAGCACTCCTTAAATTCCTGTCCGTAACAAAACTTAAGCAACACATATGACAAACTTCAAAAATAGATGGCTTCAATGTCCCTAAAATAAAACTATTAATAAATCTTACTACCTTTCTTGCCGTGAATGTGAACAGATTAGTATTGAACACAAAGTAACTAACTCCTTTAGTTGAATGCAGTCAACTCTTTATTGAAATATGCCTTTCCTTAAAGAGTACAAGTATCTTACTGCACTAAAGGACAGTGGAACCCTCTTTTAATACCCTTCATTTTAGAGGAAAAATAGAGGAATAGGTTTTAACTTTATTTATAGACTATAAACACATTCTGCACTCCAATATTCTTTTCACCATCTGGTCACTATGGATAAAAGCTCTTTAACCTCTAATGGCTTTTTTTTCCCCCTCTCTCTCACACTCTTTAGCTCTCACCCTCCTCAAACTAGTGTGTGCCAGCCAGTTTCAGCTCCTGCTGCAGCCATCATCCCGCCACCACCAGATATTCAGCCTGTTATTGACAAACTGGCTGAGTATGTGGCTCGTAATGGAGTTAAGTTTGAGAGCAGCGTGCGTGCGAAGAATGACCCACGGTGAGTAGCCAGTGCCTGAACCAGATATAGTATGAAATATTTGTTGAGCTCAGGTTTCTGATCAAATTTCACATTACACAGTTTCTGAGTGAGTCTCTCCCCTTAAAAACACTTTGACCTACATTTACTTTAGGTTTTCTTTTTACTTTATTCTTTCCTCGTGTTATTGACAGCCATGTCCAATGAAGTCCCTGAGGCTAACATGAGAACACTACACTTTTTATCCATACTAAAACGTTTGGGATGTTCGGCAAAGGCACGGAGTGATTAATAAATCTGTTGAATAAATGTAAAATTTAAATAAAATGAAATAAGGTTGAGTTGAAACTGGATTCTTATAAATTGATCATTATGTTTAATCAGATGTCATCACAGCAGTGGTTGTGGGATTATTTCGGAACCTGGTTGTACACTAACTTAACTAAGCTCATATGTTTTGTGTATGTCGTATCCTATGTTTTTCTGATATTCTAAAGCAATTACCCACGAGAACATGGACATGCCTCAGTGTGAAGTGCAGGGTTTTCTGGATCAAATTGAGGCAGAGGTGGTACCATCCTGATTAAGTGCACACGTGTATGTGAGCCATGTCTTCAACTGGCACAGACACATTCTCCGAACAATGTATTTAAGAAGTTGTGTTAGTTATAGATTTGAAGAAAATGGCTATTGCAGTGTTAAAGCACTCTTTATTACTTTTGTTTTTTTTTTCTTTAAAATAGCATTTTCCACCTTGAATTTCCACCTGCAGTTAGGAAAAATTCAGAAAACTGTGTTAGTTGCAGAATTGGAGGCTTTAGCTTTTGCTCTTGGTTTAAGAAATCGTTTTACATCTATAGAGTAGGGCGGCACGGTGGTGCAGCAGGTAGTGTTGCAGTCACACAGCTCCAGGGACCTGGAGGTTGTGGGTTCGATTCCCGCTCCGGGTGACTGTCTGTGAGGAGTTGGTGTGTTCTCCCCGTGTCCACGTGGGTTTCCTCCAGGTGTTCCGGTTTCCTCCCACAGTCCAAAAACACACTTTGCAGGTGGATTGGCGACTCAAAAGTGTCCGTAGGTATGAGTGTGTGAGTGAATGTGTGTGTGTGTCTGTGTTGCCCTGTGAAGGACTGGCGCCCCCTCCAGGGTGTATTCCCGCCTTGCCCCCAATGATTCCAGGTAGGCTCTGGACCCACCACGACCCTGAATTGGATAAACGGTTACAGATAATGAATGAATGAATGAATCTATAGAGTAAAGATCTTTTTTTTATTAGTAACATATGCCCAGTGAGCTGTCGACTAACTTTAGTTTTGCTCAGTTTCTTAAAACCTGTGTTGAACTTTTGCAAGATGGTACTGAATCCTTTCACTGTAATGTGTGAAATTTCAAGAGGACACCTGGGTGTTTTATTGTGCAGAGTTTACACTTGCAAAAGCCTAATTCACACAGTTGTGTCGAGGCCTGGAGTCAGCACAAAATTTGACGAAGGAGTCTGCTTCATTTCTCAATGCAGGAAAAAATTGGGACGAAATCACTAATGCATGGCCTTGAGTGGCTCACTGCTTTGATAAAACTACTGTGACAATATTCCAAAATGCAAGCAAAGTTTGAGAAATTGAGCTCTTATAATAACTAGTCTGAGAAACTGCTGATTAGTGTTCTTTTGTGTGCCAGAAGTTTGCAAAGACGAAATGGTCGTGTGTTGAGTGTGTATTAATCTTTTGGTCCCACTTAAAACTGACTGTGCCAGAATTTTATGAGGGTTCCTGAACTTTCTCGGTTCAATTATTGGGTGCACACCAGGGTCCAAATGGCAGCAGGTTCATTTGTTCTAGTTGTACAATTGGGCCAGTTAGGCCAGGGTTTGTTTTAGTCAAACCAAAGCTGGTCAGATGTAGACGCATTTAGTTAAGTGTAAATCTAAGTGTCCTGGTTGATTTTAAACTCTAGTACCGTCTTAAGCTTTCTCTCTCAGCTCAGACTTACTGCACTGTATTTAAAATATATTTAAGTCTAATAACTCTAATCAGGCTGATGTCTGTGTCTTTTCACTCCAAAGGTTTGACTTCCTGCAGTCTTGGCACCAGTACAACACTTACTACGAGTTTAAAAAGCACTACTTCATGCAGAAAGAAGGCCTAAGCCTGCCAGAGGTATTGTCAGTTCCAGAGCCTTTATCCTACTTTTTCACACACTCAATTCCTTTGCTGTCCTCCTGCTTCTTCTTCCTTACTCTTTTTCCATTCAGTCTGATAACTGGGTATGGATAGGTATCATGTCTTAGCTTGTCAGATATGATTGTTTTGTTGGGAAATCAGCTCTTTTGTTCAAGCAGTAGACACTTAGGATTCCATTAGTGCTGCAGAGCTCTCATTGTGTTGGCACCATTTCATCAGTTCGTTTATCTAAACCATGTGAATAGGGTCTATCTCTCACATAATAAAACGTGTGTGTGCTCACAAATGATATCAGGCTCCAGCTCAAAATGGTAGGTTTCCACACATATGCTACTAACTCCCAAATTGTGCGTAATGGAGCCTTTTTCTGTGATTTTGGCATGTTTTCTTTCTTTTTCCTTCTCCCTCTCTTTCATTCTTTCTGTCTTTCCTTATGTAAGAGAGCCTTAGTGTGTGATTTGCTTTGCCTCAGTAAGCATTAATGTTAAACTTGTAATTTCCTTTCTGGTTTGAGACAGTAAAAATTATATTTTCTTGTTAAACAAGCAATAGGCAATAGGACAGTTGATACAGTTGACTAATATAGATGGATTTAACACTCCAGTAGGATTTAAATTTATTTTTATTTTCAAATAGCTAGCTAATTTAACAGTCCAGTAGAAGTGAAAAGCTAAAATAAAATAACTCTATCTAGAAGTTATAATGGCAGTTATAACTTGAGTGAGTTATAAGCCAGTTCAAGGAGATGTTTCACATTTAAAACATGTCATATTCAAATAGTTAATGCCTCCAGCTAAGACATGGCGTATCATTCTTTATACTGAAAGAATTTATAGTGAAAAATGATCAAAACCGTATTACTGTTCACACAAGGGAAAGCCCGCTGTAAGTTCATTTTTGTCTCAAGTTTAGACGTTGAAAACGAAGCTGAAATTGTCTTCAGGCGGTTCTTTCACTACCATCTCTCTGAGCCAAACCTGGAAAGGAAATTCCTATCATGAGTGACTAGGCTTGCACAAGTTTCACTGCATGTGAGTTACAGGTTGCAAAGACTAATCGATTCGTCGTGTAGTCTACTAGGATTTCCACCATGTGCTGCAGGAGGGAGTTGTCGACTAATCAGTTAAACTGCAGCAAGGATACAGGCAGGTGGCAAAAAGGCAGGTCTTCTGTCTGCTAATAAAACTTTGGTAGTCCGAAAATACTTTAAAAGCGATGACTCGAATTCTGCAGTCAATAGCGCAATGTGTAAAGCTATGTTTAAGTTCAATAATACTTCTGCAAGGCACTTTCATCTCAAAATGAAGCATCCAATGCTCACAGCTAACACTGGCAGTAGAAAGACAGAAAACACTGGCTGTAAGTATATTAAGTATGCCCTGTGGGAGACTAAAAGTGTGAAGTGTAATGTCCTGCAGAGATGTACTATTATGTTTTTAAAAGTGTCGCCTAAGGAAGCACTGAAGATGGAAGTTTAATTTAGAGCCTGTGTTTGGCTGCTATATGAAATACGATTTGACTCAGTCTTTGCTGTTGTCAATCAGCATTTTACAGCTCTCACAAAAAAGAAATTAAAAAAAAGACAACCTCCCAATTTCCAAGTTTTTTGGAAAAAACTTACTGGTCATGCAACCCCTCATATTAGCTATGAATATAACACAAAATTATCAGCTCTTTTTTTAAGCCTAAATTTCAATATTGAATAAATATTATTGTATTAACTACATATAATAAGCGCTGCATATATATTTTTATTTACTTTAATTTACACTGGTTCAGTAATGTGATTTATCGGATGTATATTATAGCAATAGAAACTAGAAATCCCATCTTTCCTCTCCCTTTAAGGATATGTTTATACAGCCTTTTATACCAGGGCTATTAGGAACCAAGTTACCAACAATTGTTTTGCTGCATTTATTTATTCTGAAGATGTTAGCTTTATGCCCATAATGGCGGGTATGACATTATAAATCCATTATGCTCCGTCAACTGGTCATTTTCCTTTCATTAGCGACTATCATCTCACCAGTCATTCCTAATGGAGAGGAAAGATGGACTTAACCATGTGGCACCACATTATAAAAGCAAATATTAAGGGTTAAGTGACACAGAAGATGAATGTATAAAGCTGTTTGCTTTAAGTGCACTAAGTGCCCCATTTTTATTCCTCACTAGCATTAGCCAAAGCAAATTACTTTATAGTTAATATATGATATTAACAAAGAGGAAAAGCTTTACTGTTTTATTTAGTTGAGCTAATTTGCTATTTTGATATGTGTTGTTGTATAGCCTATGACTGACTGCACATGGAGCCCACAATTGAATCATGCCCAGTGTAGGCCTTCACAAGTCCACAGTGATTTTCCTTTAGAAGGCTGTGAAATGTTGACAGAAAAAAGAGAATTTATTTTGTTCTTTCTTTTTTTTAAAGATAATATGCCAAGGGTCTGTGGGTCAGTGGTTATGGAGGTAAATGCTTAGTGCTTTGTTGTGTTTTTGTGAGCGAGCATCTGTGGGCTGGTGCATCTATGGCAGTAATGCCAGTCTACTGTGTGAATATGTGAGTGTGTTCATGTCTGAGATGTGAAGCTTGGCCTCTAGGGCACTGAGCACACAGTTCTTTTTCATCCAAGGCTAAAGAGAGGCTACACAGGGCTGAGTTCATATCGAATCCTCCTCTCACAGCTGCGGTAATCTCAGTGCCGCTCGCACTCTCTGTATGAAGCTGCTGGGCTGCTTTGAACCACATGCTCAAGTGTTTAGCAGGAGTCTCTCCGAGACACTGTCTCTGCTCTAGAAGGGACATCTTTAAATTATAGTAAATTTGAGACCAGGTCTGAATTGAGGCTCAAAGTTAGAATTAGGACTGTGTGAAATATTCAACAAAATATGATGAGTTCAGTTTTTAAGATGCTTGGAAAAGTGTTGTTCGATAACTTTCGTAGCTGTTATCAAGCAATAACAATAATTACACCTTAGTGTATATTACTCTATATCATACATGTTATACAATATGTATTACTGTTGAACTCTATCATCTGTCTGTAATTAAAAAAAGTAAAGCTTCTACTTGTTGTAAAAGTGCTCTGTAAATATTTGAATTAGAGTTTTTGAAAACTCTTGGATTTGTTCAGTAAACTATTTAAATGGCTGGACAAAATTATATTCATTTATCCATTGCTGCAGAATAAACATTTCATCTTTTATGACTTTTCCACCAAATTACACCCACATAGTGTGTGGCACTGTTCAAAAGAACGAAATGTGTTCTCTATTTAATCCTTTTAAAACAAGTAAAGAATTTGCTTTAGTTCAAATGAAATATGTCTGCTAGAACTCAGGTTTTGAGGGAGGGCTTTTTTTTCTGCTGAAAATCTTCATTAATAACTGAATAGAACCAAAGGGGGCATTTGTGCCTAGTCAGACACTAGTCTATTCAAGTTAAAGTCTCCTCAAGGCAAAAATCGAGGAATCTAGTACTGAGACTGGAGTTTGGGTGAAGTTGGCAGATCCTGGATCAGTGTAGAATGAGTAGTAGCTGGATCATTGTAGCCTTAAAGCAGAGCAGCACTTAGATCTTCCAGGGCTTCAGCCTTACCACCTGCTGCTGTCTAATCCACAGAGCTCACATATGGGGATAAGTCTTCCTAGATGTAGCTTTTACCTTCAGCCCTCCTGAGGAGACATCAGACTCACAGCCAGCAGCGCCCCAAACAGAAAAAGAGTGGAAGAAAGTAAGAGTGAAAAGATTAACCTGAGGAAATCAGGAGTTATGGTGGTGGTGAAAAGGAAATGAAGAGTAAAGCAGAATGGGAAGGAAATGGTGGAGTATTAAGGGGGAAATTGGAAGAAATGGCCCATTCTTCTCTGCACAGCAGTGCAGGAGCAACAGCCATGTCTGTTTTTATTTGTTGACTCTCCCTGTAATTTCTCTTTCAGACTTGGCGTTGTGTTCTCTATTCAGTGCTTCTGTTTTGGCCAATTTCCTCACCCGTCCAGGGCCTTTGCTAAACTGTGCAACTTGCTAAATGATTTTCTGTGTCCTCCACCCTTAATCAGACATCCACAACTATTAGGCACTCCGTCAATAGAGAGGTGAACAGGGTGGCTGCCCGATCTGCCAGTGAACAATAAAGATATGGCTTTTCTTTCAGGATTTTGGCTATTTAGCTCAGTAGCCAAACCTGTTTTTGTTTCATTTGTTACTTTAAAGGCTAAGCACCACTTAATGGACCTCCATGAATATTTCACATTATTTTAGTTACTGACATATATAAGTATGAATTAAAATGAAAATAGCAGCTTAATTTGCTTTAAAACTGACAATTTTATTAAATTGATGGAAAAACCCGAGCTCGCTACAGAAATTCTTGAACGTGACCGTGACGTCACTGGTGGACAACAGCTGAACAACGCTGTTATGACAGTATCTAGCTATCTAAATAACCAACATTATTCATGACAATAGCCTAGCAATTAGCTAAACTCAAATTTAGAGGTACCGTTATTCTTGTAAAAGAAAGGGGGGGGGGGGGGGGCAAATAGTCTTTTAAACCTTATTCCTTGAATTAGTAAGAAATAACATGTTTTCTGACTATCAATAAACACAAGTTAGGAACTCAAATTCCACTGTATTTATTTGTTTGATACTTTCATATAGCTGGTGCTTAGCCTTTAAATATCAGTGGTATCAACCAAATGTTGACAAGCACATTCAAACATTTATATATAATTGTATTTGCGCACACACACAAACTCTCACTGTCATGGGTCATCAAAAAGAATAGCTACTGCTTGGTTTCTCATTCTATTAGAGTATGAAGTAGATTTAAAGTAGTATGGCTTCACTCTTTAGGCTCTACATGATTGGAGTGGAGGCAGAAAAATCACTGATGGTGCTTGAGAGTTAAACTGGCCTCTTCTGGTGATGTTCAGCTCTCTTGCTGTGCTAGAGTCAGCTTGGGCCAGTTTTGTTTGAGTTTGATAAAACAGAGAGCTGTAAGTTCAGTAAAAGGACACCAGCAGCCCTGAGCCGACAGCAATCAATTAGTTCTGTGTGAGCTTCAAGCACACTCCTGTCTCAGGGTGCCGTTCAAGAATGGGTGGAGGTTGTCAACACACTGCATGCCAAGCAAGATAGCCTCCTCCTTCATTTATCCTCCATCCTGCTGTCTTAGAGCTGTCACCCTTTATAGCTGTGAAGTTCTGATGTAAAATGAATGAGCAAACTGGATTCCCTGACTTTGCACATTACTTACATAAACACTAGTTTTTTTTCCCCCTTTTATTTCCTCATATTTTTTTATCCAATTACCTGCGAGCCAGGAGTCCCTCAATCACACAGTGCCGCTAAGCTGAGAAGACGACTAGCGCATGCTTTCACTGCTTCTTCTCAAACATAAAGTATCTGGACTAATCAACATGCTTGGAGGGAAACGTTAAATGCCCATTTATTAGGTTAGCTAACAGACATCTTATTCCACTAGGTGCTTGTTTGAGAGTTATGGTCATCCAAGAACCCTGTGTTTATTTATAGCTGAGCATGTGTATGTTCATTTGTCTTGGCATTTAAAGCTTAATGCACCCTGCGCCACTTCACAGGAAAGGACGTTTGGTTCAGATTTCACTTTGTCTCAGCAAAGCCTGTCAGCTCAACAAGAACTATTTTTAAAATTTGTGTTGAGTGCTTTTTGTTGCCATCAAAGATTCACTATACAGTCTTTTACAGGGTGGCACTGGTGTACAGACTTCCACACTGGGCTATCGCCTCAGGGCGCTGTGAATATTTCAGTAAGATTTAAGCCCACCATGTGAGTTGAAAATCAATTTTATTTGAAGTTATTACTATGACCTGAAAGTTAAGCAGGCCGTAAAACTTTGCACTTGCTATTAATTGCAGGCCGGCCTCTATACTGTAGACTCACCTGCTCTCTCCAAGGGAGAGTTCAGTTATTTAAGGTATAATAGTTTGGCAAATTAAATTTGCACAGTTTTCCTTTCACTTTACTTATTGAGCAAAATCTACGAACTTACGGAACCTCTGAGGTGAATTTGTCTGTAATGTTGTCCATGGTTAACAGTATAAGCAAGACGCCTTATCAGTATAATGCAGTTTGAAGCAAGTGTGTGTGAGAGGCATGCAATATGCATACTGCTGCTGGGTGAAGTATTGTGTCCATTATTGTTAGCTACATTGCCCCTCAAAGCTTCAGCTCAAAATTAAAGAGGACAAAGTCTTAGCTTGTTGTCTACATTTGAGCCACTGGGAAAATTGTCTAAATTTGATTTGATTTTTTTTCTTTCTCTCTCCCTCTGTGAACTCTTGCTTTGATTCTTCTGAAGAGTCCATTGGGCACTATTATGGAATGAACAACTGAAGACTGTGTACCTTTTTCTGATGTCTTACAAGATATAAAACATGACAGTTTTTGGTTCAGTGTGCTTGCTTTTATGCCTGCCTCACAACTTTACAGACCAGTTTACAGGGGTCAGGCCTGTGGTACGGTGGCTTTATGAATTGTGTTAGGTTTGTTATTCCTGTGGAAGGTAGGGGACTAAGCTTTGGGTTTGTTCAGTGGCGATGTCAAAGCTTGCATCTGTCTGACATTGATTCTTGATTTATTATTATTATTATCATTGAACAATTTCTATTTATGGTGGTCCTCTTATGACGGTCATGTTAAATAGCTGCCACATTCTCTGACACAGCACTTCTATATTTGATTTACTTGTGGTAAAAAAAAAATTCTAGGAAGATAAAAGAACCTAGTTTAATTAAGTTTTATTGCAAATTAGCCAGATTAGACAGCTGAATCTGTAAATTATGGTTGAAACAGAGCCCTGAGCTTCTGTTCCAGCATCTCATCTGAGTTGAATGATAGAGAGTCACTTGTTTCCATGGCTATTTAGAGCTTACTAATAGGTGTATTTCTCCACTGTTCACTGATCTCATCTATAAATTTATATTCTCACATAAAGTTTGTCTGACTTTTTCCTTTTTTGGAGCAAAGTTATTAGACCATAACGTTCAGTCATATCCAAGTTTGAGTGTCACAGCATAAAACCTATTGCCTAAGCACCCAAGCTGTTCTCCGCTCCAGCCACAGAGGACTGCATTTATTCATCTTTATTTGGAAAGAATGAGCAGTAGATTATCCCTTATTTGGCTTATTCCCTTTTACACTTATGGACAGAGGAGCAAACTTTAAAGTGTATGGAGACCAGCTTGCACCACATCAGTCTGTCCAATCAATGACCACATAAAGTCTGGGGGTTCTTGTACTCTGGAGAGCAAGACTTTAATAACCAGATGTCTCGTTTTATTGCTGGAGAGCTGTAAACAAGCAATCACCCAGAAAACAATCAGGTTGCGGGTTCTGGCCTCATGTCAACCCCAGGACTGGGAGAAGACCTTTGCTTTTAGTTCTCCAAGTTTGTCCTTGAGAACATTTCAGGGCATTTTAAAATGCGAGGATATCTTTTCCTGTGTGTTCCACCAATAAAGTTTAATGCCGTGCGCTCTGTCTTCAGCTTCCTCTGTCATGCTGTTGTTGATCTTCTCTGCATCATATAATCAAGCAGTCTGGCAAGTCCCCGCTCTCAATAAATCATCAATATGGTTTTTGCACTGCGGCTTTTTGGATCTCAGGGTTAGGAATAAATTCCCATGCTTCAAGGATGATGGATTCACTTTTGAGTTTTGGGTTGTGTGGTTCAACCACACCATGGACAGGAGCATTTTGATGGAATTTTCAGTATGTTGTGAATGTTGTTGATTTCTTCAAGCTTACTGTAGATTTTGTGCAAGTAAGGATGCTAAAGTCTGGCATTTTCACAGTCTAATAACATGGGCATCAATTAAGTATTATTACTGTGAATGCTATTCATTCATGTTCTGTAGGAACTTCATCCTGTTCAGGGTTGCAGCAGGTGCAAGGCAGGAAGGCGATTTCACACACTCACCCAGTGTCACACACACCTATAGGTTTCACACAGCCTAACGGGCTGTAAACCCCCCTACCAATATGTGGTTTGGATTTTGGGGGCATTGATGGTGTTGCTATCAAGCCAGCCTTAGTCATTAAGAACCTTGGGCGCCTTCTTGACTCAAATATACACTTTATATTCACTTCTTGAATGCATTCTTTTGAGTCACACATTAAGTTAGCGAGCAAAACTGCGTTTTTGCCATCTGCGTTATGTTGTGCGATTATGCCCTATGCTTAATGATAGTGATGCCAAAATGTTGTTTAACACTTTCATCTTTTCCTGTATTGACTATTGCAACTCTTTTTTATTTATTTATTTATTTTTTTAAATGTCTACCATTTAAACTGATTATTTGTGTCTTACTTTCACCAAGCATAGTGCTCATATCACTCATGTTCTTCAGCAATTGCACTGGCTTCCTGTAGAGTCTAGGGTTTAGGACAAAAATTCTTCTTTTAACCCGCACTGCTCTACACAGTCTGGCTCCTACATATGTCTTTGGTCTTATTTCTTCATATTGTCTCTTATTGTCTTAGATCTTCTAACTCTGGACTTCTTACTGTGCCATCTTTTAGACTTTCAGATATGGGTTGTAGGTTCTTTCAGTGGTTCTACACCCAAACAGTGTCTAAGAAATATCCTCATCTCAGTTGGTGCTTTTCAACCTTGTGTAAAAACCAAATATCTACTTCACTTACTACACTTTTAACCAGTATGTGATTTTGCTTTGTTAGATTTTCCTGTTTATTTATGGTTAGGGATATTGTTTTCTTTATAATTGATAACCATGTGATATTACTTGTAATTTGTAACACGTGTGGGTTGCAATGGTAATCTCCCAGCACTGTGAACTTCACACCCCTGAAACACACACAGAATGTGTTTTCAAGGTGAGTTGAAGTGAAAGGGGTCACAGCTAAAATAAACTGGGCAGCACTGCCTAGTCATAGACCATGGCCCGCCTGAAAACCCTGACTTTATGTTCAGCTTAGATGTTCAGATGTTTGTATAGCATGCCATAAAACACCAGAGAAGACAGAATAGTTTATGGCTAATGCCAAGTGCAGCACAGAGGAGTATAAAGCCCTCTAGCGTTGAGCTGTGTAGAAATGCTGTCATTATTGAAACCGTTATATCTAGCCTAAGGCTACTCTTCCCAGTAGAGTAGAGGCTATTACTACAACAAAGGGAAGGCACCTACCAATACACATCATTTCAGTTGAACTATTGAGCAGGTGTCTGTTTTTAATTTTCTGTATGTAATGTAAGGGTAATTTCCCTCATTTCCTTTGGCTGATATAAAGATTTTGACTGTTTTTATTTATTCAGATGTGCTAAAATTTCTCTTTTCTTTTTATATTGGTCATGACGGTTCTCCTCTCAGAAATAGGCCCAGATTTAGCTGTTATCACAAAAAGAGGTGAAAAAGGGAAACCAACCTTGGAGAGAGATGCTTTAGCCTCTGCACTCATTTCCCATCACTACTTCACATTTTATGCTTTGTACCATTTAAGTATTATCTGTGTTTTAAAATGTTGTGTCAGGATGTAATGAAGAAGAATTGCTTTGCAGTCCTTTGCAAATCAGGGTTAACACGTAGCTTTTAAATGTTAATGCTCGTTTTTATAATTCCATGTGTCTGCACACTGTCTGCGGAGCATGCTGAGTCTACAGATTTTCTTTCTTCATCTTCAGCCATTGTCGTCTGTGCTTTCCCAATCTTTAATGTTCTTTTGATCTTTTGGAAATTGAAGCTGTCAACTTAGAACCGTTTGTTTTTCAATCGTGGTTGCCTCAATTGTTCTGATTCCAAGGATTGGCTTAAAAACACGAAAGGAAGGAGACGGGCACTAACTTTTAGCTTTAGTTTTTCTATAATTAATACCTTTTTGTTGTTTATTGCTGGAATATATTCATAGGTTTTAAATTCTGCTCTGTCATTAATAATAGTGCACAAATGCTCAGACCCTGAGAGCTGTGATCTTTCGTTGAAGTAGCCTAGAATTACACTGCTTATGGGCAATAATTATAAGCTAGGGACAAATTCATGTGTGCACTTTTGATTCTCTTCCTACTGAGCTATTTTTTGTCTGACTGAAGTCAAAGGGATCGCTGTATACACAAGCCATCACATACAGAGTCCTGTGTTCTGTGTAGAATGTTTAGGAATATTGATATATTTATTAATATTTAAACAATTTACAGGTTTGGATTATTGTAAAATACAAAAACACTACAGCTAATCTTTAAGAAAACATCGGGGTTAGTGCTGGACTGTAATTCAATATCCGTATTTATCAAATAATTGAAAATGTTTGAATTAAGGTGATGTAATTTTAAACACATTTCTGTTTTGCTATACGTTATTTACAACATTTCACTGAATGGCGTTCATTCCAGGACTGTGCCGTCATTACACTGTTTCCATTAGGAGTTTTTTCAGCAACAGCGGCAGCTCACACACCCTCCTTCTCCCTCTATCCCCACAGTTGAAAGTCAAAAGGATGCAGTTCGAAAATAAATAATTAAAATTCATTTTCATTTTGCATTGAAGGGTTGCTCTCACGTGGAAATCATTAAAGTGTGAAAATGTAGTTAAAATAAATAGAAACGAGAACAATACAACATCCAATTTTCTCTTTTTTTAAAAAAAGATGGTGGGTTTATTTGTAAAATATGATACGGTTTAATGTTTCCATATTGTCTGAAATATATTGTAATATAAATTTTGGCCACATGGTCCAGCTCTAATCAATAGAGAGTTCCTTTGCGCCATGTAGTGTTTTTTTTTATAAATAAACAAACATAAAATGCTTTTTTGTTTATTCTGAGTTGTGTTCCCCCAGTACGGTTAGGGGTTGGATGAACAGGGTTTGCACTGTGCTAACAGTATCAAGGAAGGCCATGTTAATATGTATTGATTTATTGCCCTTCCTGAAAACTCATCTGCTGAAAAAATATGAACAGAATTTCAGATTTGAGTCATGCTGGAATTCAGTGTCAGTAATCAAATAAACAATTAATTAGGGATTATCTGTCTGTGGGGTGAAGTGAAGTGAAGTGAAATGAAGTGAAAACCTGTCTATGCTCAGGGGCTGTGATGCTTGGAGTTAGAATGATTCTAGAAGCTGTTGGACTCTGAAGTCCCACAACAGTTCTGACAGATGACGGCCCATGCATTCTAGTGCGCGCACACACACCCATTACGATGCATGGCTGCATGGAGATTGACAAGCCTTTCCCTGGGGCTCGACACAGTGTGTCAGTCCTTGGGCCTAGCCGGAAAGATGTTCAGTAAATATATGCGCGCACACACACCAACACTGCTGAGAAGTCTCCGTTCCTGGCCAGTTGCCGGCCTGCAGGGTTGACTCTGGTGTCTTTCAAGGCTGGAAACGTGGCTGTGACAGTTCACCTCAGGGCCAACACATTGCTAAAAAACTGTGTTGTGCCTACTTTCGCTTGCCTCAGCTCTAGTGCTAGACACTTTTTTCTCTCTAGCTCCTTCTAGTTGGATCTTATCAAGGACTTTCCTTTACAAATGATCTCTGTTGGTTAAATCTCTGACTTTTGACAGTTTCAACATCATTAGAACTTAAGAACACTAACATGTTCATATCACTGGGCTCATCCAGCTGGTCAGCTTGTTATTGGTCTTTGTTCTGCTCTCTCGCATTTAAGTGAGACTCAGCATTTCCCTTGAAGTGTCAAAGAACACTGTCATCAATTTCCTTCTAGTCATTCTCCTCCAACACTTTCTGCCCGGTAGACTTGGGCAGTAGTGTGACTGTTAGATATCTGAGGCTTTGAAAGTTGTTCTTTGAAAGTTGCCAAATATTAAATGACATCTACTCATAATTATTTATTCTCATTCAAAATCTGGCTGTTTTTTGGGACTGAACACGTCTCCACGGGCCAGTTTAGTTTTTGTTCTTTGTTGCATCATCCACAGTCTCTCATTGGAGTCATTCATTGGCACAATTCCAGTGAGTGTTTTTACCTCTTTAAAGACCACAATGTAATTGTATGAGTTGCAGTTGTTAGTTGGATAAAAACAGGATCATTACTATACACTGAGATTTTATGAACCACTAGTTGGTGCTGGATACATTTTGTCATGATTGGTGAGTCTCTCTCAGCCAATCAGCACTCTGCATGATTTACATGCCACGTTTAGTCCCTACTCCCTTGAGCAGAGTAGGTACCATGCTGATACACAGATTTGAAAAGGCGAAATTAAATACTTTATTATTAAATATGCTGCCAAAAGTGTGGGTATAGGAGGTCCTCGGGTTACGTCAGTCCCGAGTTACGATGTTTCGTGGTTACGACACATCTCCCATTTATGTATAAAGCCTTGTTTTGACTTAGTGGTTTTGCGTTGTAAACGTTGTAACGTGAACTTCGTGTTTGGTGTGCGCGGCGGAAGAATACACGGTTGCGTGGCTTGGGACCGAGGAGGTTAGGTGTTAGGATAAGTGCTTACAGTGTGTTATTTATGTACAGTATGTACGCATGTTTCGACTTACACCGAAAATCGGTTTACGGCGCAACGTAGGAACGGATCAACGTCGTAAGTCGAGGACCCCCTGTGCTAATCATTAAGTCAGTACTTTTTATAGGCATTTGTATGTAGGGATGAACGATTAATTGTTTTTAGAAGAAAATCATAATTTTCAACTCATAGCAGCTGCAAATTTTATTGTAGACTATAGGGTTGGGCGATATCACGATAATACCGTATACCGTGGTATTTAAAAATGTGGACGGTAGCTCAAAATGAGGGTGGTATTTTTGGTGTGTGGTGTGTCAAATTCCTGTTGTGTCTTTAAAAGTCGACTGAAAGGTTCATGTGCATTTAAGAGAGCCACAGGGAGGGGGCGCTGTGGGAGCTCCATGACTGCTGATGTCACGGTCTGAAAACGGGTGGAGAAATTGTTTCAACTTTCAGCGAACTGTTGTGCCTCAGTTGCTGAAAAATCTTGTGATGTGGTAAACCACAAGTGCCTGTTAGCACCAGCTGTGCTTCTAAACAATGTAGAACCATCGTATTTCACTTGTTTTCAAAAGTTACTGTTCCTTCAGCAGAAGTTGCTGTAATTTGCTCTCTTTCAGAAATGAAATGTACAATTACCTGTCGTTGTACAACATACAACAAAATGTGTCTTCTGCATTTAAGCCATCTCTGGCAGTGAACACACACACTAGTGCACTAGGGGCACTTCAGCCATGGAGGTTCCCACCAGTCCTGGGGATAGAACTGATGACCTTCTGGTACCAAGCCCGGTCCTTTAACCATGAGACTCAAAAAGCTATTATCATCAACACTTGAGTCGATGTGTACTGTTGGGCTGTGTTTAGCTAAATTCACTTGACTTTGTGCTCACAGATTTAAGGCTCAGCGCAGCCTCCCCACAGTAATACCATATACCGTGATAATATTTTGAGACGGTATGAAAAAGTGGATACCGCCCATTCCGAGTAGACTATACAACCATGGAGACAGCTACAATGATGAGGTAACCCTGGTCACTCTCTAGTTTATATTCAAAATTTAAAGATGCACCGGTGAGTTGGAAGGCAATAAATGACTTGGGAGAGAGAAAGCCTATTGTACCGGACCGAGACACTTTGCCATTAAGTTTAAATTTAAATTGGTCACATGTAGCTAACATATAACAAAGTTAAACCAGTCAGATGCATTCAAACACTGTGCTGTGTACATGACAGCAACTAAAGGACTGTCGGGCACTCTCCATTAAGCATTCAAAATGAAAGCCATGTGGATGTATACGGGTTCTGGTTCATCTAGTAACGCAGCGCAGGGGTGTTCTTGTTTGGGAGTGCATCGTATTGCCTCACTATACATTACTGAGCGTACCTTTTGAAGAAGAAAAGGATGCAGGTTGTGCTGCTTTTTATGTCCTTGTACATGCCTGTGTTTGTCATCCCTCATTGCATTTGTTCCTCATGAGAGGCCCCAAAACCAACTTCATTTTAAATGGTGTCTGCTTAGAGCATGTTCTTACTTTGCCACTCCCTCCTTGCTCCCCTACTTCTACCCCCTTCCCTTCCACTACTTATCTCTTAGCTGTGTTTCTGCTTCATTGCTCTTCCTTCTTTTTCCCTTTCACCTTCCCACTCCATCCTCATCTCTTATCTTGTCCTTCGTTATTCCTTTTCATCTCTAGGACCCCACTTCTACTTTTTTTCTCTCTTCAGTTACCATTTTTATTCTTTGATTTTCATACTCTCCTCCTCCAGCCCCAGATGCACGGGTTGCTAATGGCCACTCTGGGTTCTTTGTCCAAGGAGTAGGGCTCTACAATATGGGCAAAATAACATGTATCACCAGACACTCTTTTGCAGTGTTTGTCAACCATATCTCTTGCATGGGCTTCTTTTTTGTGGTGGAGATAGATATAATAGTAATATTTTCAAAATATTTGCAGAATCTTGCTGATCTTGTACTTGCACTCTTGGACTCTTGCACTCTGTTAAGAGACACCCGCATTCTCTTGCATGCTGATGGGGGTAGAGGGAGTGCCATCCTTCACCCATCCAAAGATGACTGTCATCACCAGGAGCAGAATTCTAAGTCGTCCTGTGATAGGGCCAAGGTTTATACAGACGTGGTACTTGCCAACTCCTTACCTCATGTTTGTACCCTGGGAGAGCTTTGGGGACTTTTTGGGCAGTGCTGGGCTGTTGTTCAGATAGAAATCATGTATTTGTCCACCATTTTAGGTAGATTTAATCGTATTTCCTATTCCTACATTTACCTGTTTCTATGTTTTAGAAATCTATTGGAATTAATACTCAATTTATCAGTCATTTTAAAACTTGTCAACATTGAGATTTGGATGTCAATGGGCACCCACACTCTCATCATTTGTAATGACATTATCAATAGGCTGTGACGTACAACACAGTGGCAAATATTATATCAGGCAGCCCTAGCCAGGAGAGAATGGTCAGCTTTGCTCTATTTACTTTTTCTCCTTCAGGTGCCTTACTATGCTGTGTGTGGATGCTTTAGCAGAGTGGCAGAGCTGTTTTAAGGAGCAGAACTGAACAAACCGCCTCATAGTGCGAACAGCCATGGGCCACCGCTCTGATGACTTGATTAGTGTAAATAATCACACTGTACACAAGGCCTCCAGCAACTCATTTAGAGTTATTAGTTACAGAAACATGGGCGGAATAGCAAAGTCTCTCTCTCTCTCTCTCACACACACACACACACTTTTCCCCCGCAGACCTGCATTTGCCTGACTTTCATCCCACATGACAGAGCCCATCTTCATTCTTTCAGCTCTTATTCTTCTGCCTTTTGTTGAGTTCCATTCATTGTTCCCACTTACCCTCTCTGCCACCTGAACAATTTGGGAGAGAGATTCTTCTGCCTCATAGAGTTGTCATCTGGATCTTCCAACTCGGCAGCCTGCTGGATCGCGCCCACTTTGAAACCGATGAATCTTCTAGCTTACAGAATTGATAGAAATGCTAATGTTCTCACCTAGTCACCGAAGATTAGGCTACCCGAGGAATTATCCAAGGAAATATAATGGAGTAATGATATGTGGAGATGAGAGTGGAGCTTAATCTACTGCAGCACTCAGTGGACCATGTTGTTCCCAGAAACTCAGGAGAATTTACGGTCTTATGCAAAAGTTTGGGAACCCCATTGTCAAGTTACCTCTTTTGTTGATTTTCTGAGTGGATGATAAGAATGCATCCTTCAAACTTTTGCATAATTGCGTGTGTCTGTCAAAGAAATGTTTCAAAATAATAGAAAAGATTAAGTATAAATATTATAACTTTAAAGTGTGTTATATATCAGTAGAATGTGGACCCTTCATCTACTGAAATTTAAATGGGACTTTTCCAGTGTTTTTGCATATTGTTTTGGGAATCTGGAACCCCTACCCACTAGGGGTGTGCATCCAAGCTTCGGACTCTCACAGATGCGCACCGCGAGAGATGATACAGACAGTTTTATATGGCAACAGCAATCAAAATAAACAACAATCAAAACAATGGATAGGTTTCCAAAGCTTAGATCCCTTCCACTGCCTGTCATTTCCCTACTGAGACCATTTAAACACAGGAGGGGAGCGAGGGAGGCGGCCTCACTCTACAGCCAATCAGGGAAAGCTCCCTCCTTTCAACACATCTGGCCTTAAAGCGGAACAGTACTGGGTTAGAAACAAGACTAAATATCGAATAAATCTAGGTGAGTCAGAATTTTTTTCCTGTATGGTGAGGGTAAAATGCCATTTGGAGATTAGTTTTTCATGGAATGTAAAATGTAAAGTGTTGCCATTAAACTTAGATAATGCCTTTTTTTCTGCAGAAAAATTAATAAATTTCCTTATGGAGAGGTTGGGGTCTTGTGAAGATTCCAAAGGATTATTTCAAAGAAGATTCCAAATTAAGTTTAGAAAAATGCCTAATATTGTTTGTTGTTTTGATCATATTTTGACCACTAAAGATTCATTTCAGTATCTTTAAAAATTCTGAAGGCTTTTGAGGAACATTGCTTCTTAAAGTTTCATTAAATTCATATTCACTGCCTCAAGATTTGAGTATGTAATTTCAGGCAGTAAATGGAAAAAAATACCTGGTGTGTTAAGAGGTAAACACCTCTTGAATCAAGAAAAAAATATTGTGATCAATTTTGCCATATCGCCAACCCAAACCAAAACCTACTACCACCCCAAAAACTTTGAAAATGACAAAACCCAATTGTGTAGGCTTCGTTAGAAAGCATGAGATAAAACATTTCTTCATTTGAATTTCTTCATTTCTTTGTGTATTTGAAATTGAAAAAAAAAATTAGAACTGGGCAAAACAGTGAAAAACAGAGCAGAAAAAAGGCAACCAAGATTGAAAAAGGGGATGAAATGACAGCTGGGACATGAGAAAACCAAGCCAAAACATCAAAATGAGATTAGAGAAATAAGAGAACTGAACATCAATGCTGAATCTAAGCTTTTCCTCACTTGCTTCTTGCTGTTGCATGGTCATTTAGAGGCTAGCGGTGGCTCATTATCATTTAACAGAACAGATGCCCAAACTGACCATTCTGAACAGGGCTCTTTAAACAGGGAGAGGTGTTGTGGTGCTTGATACTGGTGTGAATTTGACTATATCACAGACATTTCATTAAGATCCTTGGAAACTCCATATTAACATTTGCCTTTTAATAGTTTTCCCTCTGAAAAAAATTCCAGTCACACACAATCATTGGTTTAAACCACCTGACGCTGTAATTTGAAACAGTGACCCAATCTTTTTAAACCATTTTAAACCGCTGACCTTGGCACTGATCATGCATTCACATTAAGGAGACTTTGTTAAATAATGTGAAATGCCACAGGTTTCATAAATAAAGATGCCTGACCTGTGGTTGACCTGTATGTAAGAAGGACATATCTGTGTCTGTGAGAGGTGTTTATATCAAGCTTAGCTAAACTGGCGCAGTGAGAAAAAACTAGTCTTTACTGAAATCTATTTAAATGGCTTCTGCCTTCGCTTCCATGTATTCTGCAGGTTAAGTGTCCTTATTCCCTGGCTTTGATCCGGCTTAGCTCGCCTTAGCTAGCATGAGACGCCGTACATGTTGACCGTGCTCCACTTTCTGATGGAAAAGCTCTTAAACCTGGGATTGGGCCGTACAGAACCACTTCCAGGTCATTCTTCAGGTTTTTTACTCTGACGTTGTCTGTAAACAGGATTTAAAAGATTTTATCTTCTTAAAGGCTAAGCACCACTTAATGGACCTCCATGAATATTTCACATTATTTTAGTTACTGACATATATAAGTATGAATTAAAATGAAAATAGCAGCTTAATTTGCTTTAAAACGGACAGTTTTATTAAATTGACGGAAAAACCCGAGCTCGCTACGGAAATTCTTGAACGCAACCGTGACGTCACTGGTGGACAACAGCTGAAAAACACCGCGGTAAAACACTGTTATGACTGACTGTTATGACAGTATCTAGCTAAATAACCAACATTATTCATGACAATAGCCTAGCAATAAGCTAAACTCAAATTTAGATGTACCGTTATTCTTGTAAATGTGATCGAAGTCGAACTCAAATTCATCCAACACTATAAACCTCCGTATTGCAGCTACGTAGCCGAGTATAATCTGAGACACCGAGTTTAGCAAGTCAAGCTAACGTTAACTAACACCAACTAAAACAGGCGAAGTGAGTGTCCTTACCCTGTTTACCTCCATGTTACAGAGGCGCTTGAACACCTTTCGTTGGTGTCCTTACATGTCCATATTGTTGGAAAAGCGCCAGTGAAATGAGCTACAGATAACGGAGTGAGCGGATGGTCCTTTCCAAAGTGCCCGTTTAAAGTTGACAAATTTAGTCCATTTTCTGGATATTTTGGGATGTTTGGGCCATTTGTGCACAGATGTCCCACTGTACATTGAATGATTGCAGCCAAAAACAACACACCTTTTCCTCATTTTGTATTAAATTAAGTGCAGCTTCTAGAGTTGTTGTCCACCATCTACGTCACAGGCAAGACGCCTATTAGAGTTTCCGAACACCGTTGGGGGGGGGGACTAACGGTCTTTTAAACCTTATTCCTTGAATTAGTAAGAAATAACATGTTTTCTGACTATCAATAAACACAAGTTAGGAACTCAAATTCCACTGTATTTATTTGTTTGACACTTTCATATCGCTGGTGCTTAGCCTTTAATGCTGTATTTCTG